>NW_010389204.1:0-14825 GCF_000710305.1 Buceros rhinoceros silvestris
CCCGGCGAGAGGCGCTGCTCGCCGCTCTCGCCCTTCCGCGCAGCCCTGGCGGACGGCACCGTTCCTGTCGGATTCCGGCGAACCTGTAATGAATGACAGGACGATCTAGCTCCTTATGTAGCTAACTAGGTCACTGTCAGCACTTAATTACTGTTTGTTTCATTTTAGTGTGTGCCTTAAGAATAAACCGGCTATTAGGCTGATGCTTCAAGTAACACTGTCCAGCACCAAGGTACAAAATGTCTGTATTGGACTGATCTTGTGATGTCAACTTGATAATAATTACTGGTTTACATTAACGATGTCTTGGTTCTTACAGCTTGGTTCTTCAGCTTAAGGCTGAAACAATCGGAGATCTCCTATGATACGGTTGTGAAGCTGATACTACTATTACACCACCAGTTTTGTTTTTATATAGATGGGTGCTCCCCTCTTACTTGAGGTAGAGAAAGGGCTTGTGAATTAACATTATTTTTTTCTGGTTTATCTGTTTTAATATGCATGCATTTTAATGGTATTAAATAAAGATGATCCGTTTCTGGTGGAAGTGCTAATTTTTAAATATACCAAAAATACTTTGATATTTAAGAATTACGAAGTATGTCTTGTTGCATATTAAAAAATCAAAGATTAAATGTAGGGCACAAGGGAAAAAATCTTGCCATTAAAAAAAAAGGAATCCTTTTATTGATCTCTGTATAGTACCTGTCAATGCAATTTAGATTTGTTTAAATTGTGAAATAAAACCTGTGCTATTTTAAACTGCTCATAACAGATCATATACAATGAATTTTGGTGTGTAAATGTTATGTGTGGAATGAGCATTCTTGTAGACAGACAGCACAGATCGTGTTAATTGAAGAATTTGTCACTATGCAGTAGTGGTTGGGTATTTTGGGTTCGTTTTTTGTGTGTGTGTGTTGGTTGCTTTGGTTTTTTAAGTGTAACTGTGTGAAGTGAGTCTTCAATAGCTGTATCCTGTGTTGGCAGTTTCAAACTTTTGTCTTGATTCTTTAATATTAAATTTTGTGATTATTACCTGTCTGCTGAAATGCTGCTATCCAGAGAACAGGCCCCAGTTGCTCTTGTCAGTGTGCCACTAACTCTGTATTTGCTTTCTGGTGGGTGAAATATCCTTTCTCATTTCCATCTTCATTTCTGCTTGTGCTGCTCTTGAATTGTGGCAACATTAAATTTTGATTAGAGTAACTAGTATCACTAGCTGTATGCTACTTACATTAAATAGTGAACTGTAAATCCTTAGAAACTTAAGTTAGTGTATTTTATTTGTTTGTGTGTATGTGCCTGTGTGCGTGTATGTGTGTATAGAAAATGCAGCCTATTAGATGGACTAGAGAAGACAGTAAATTCAATCTTAAGACTGCAGACAATAGCATATAATATAGGTGCAATGTGAAAATAAACACAAGAATCACAGGATGAGCAATTGGTAGAGGAGAAAGGGTCAGAAAGCCAGTGGTAAATTTTAGTGACATTAATCTTGACCATTTTTAATAAAAAATGTTCAAATGTTGGAGTTAACTGCATTGTGTTAGGCTGAAGGCTTCAGTGTTTTCAAGGCTTCCTGTGACAAACGTACACAAGGGGCATTTACTCAGCAAGGTATTAGTCCTCCCCTTCTTACTGAATATTTTAAAATTCTTTATTGCTCTTTATTATTCTTTTAAAGCTGCTGCTAGTTTGTATAGACTGTAAGTGGCTAGTCTTCAGTGGTACAGTATTAAATCATAAAGGTCTTACGCATGAAATAAAATGCTAAACAGTACAGCAGAGGCGTGAAGGCAGATGTGTTACAGGCTGCTTCTGCACTGTTGTACAGGATTTCCACTATAGTTAGTGGAACTTAACTAACTCAGCAGGCTTCATTTAGAGAATCTTTTTAAAAAAATGCTTTTACGTTGAAAAGAACCAACCTCTTAACTTGTTTATTTAAGTGACTTATGACACTTCCTTCCTAAAACCCCTAATGGTGTTGTATGCCTTCCTCGTTTCAACTTTATTTTTATGTTATTACTACTCAGGAAATAAAACAGAAGGGAAAATGGGCTACATAAACACTTGCTTTTAATCAAATTCCTCGAGTATTTACTTTTTCACAAGTTATCTGTAATTACTGTAGTTCTGTAATACTTGCTGTTCTTCACAAAGGTCTACTTCTTTAAATCAATGAGTTTTGTGATCATCTAAACTCATTAAAAACAGCTCACCAAGTTGAGGGTTTTTCAGTTGTGCAATGAAGTGTGAAACATGAAGCAGGAAAACCCTAAATGCAACTGAAGGAGAAGTAAAAATAAAATACGTAAATGCACTCCCACTTGATTTCAAAACTGCAGTGCTTTGGAAATTGTAATTCTTTTGTAGGTCCTGACTTACGTGTTCTGAATGCTTGGGGTTGGCAATACTTTAACAGAAAGTTTAGAAAGATTGTCAAATTCATATCCTTTTCTTATAGGCAAAGAATACTTGCTGCAGTTCTGAAGTTATCTACCCGTAGGGCAGATTGGGGCCTTAATGACAGAAAATGTTTTGAGGTTGTAACGAGCATTGGGCTGCAGCACCGAAGTCACAAATGTCCTTACAGCAAACAGGTGTAAATTTTCTAAAAGGAAAAAAAAAACGTATTTGCACTTAGTAAATTAGTTGTTTCAAGCATTACGTTGTGAGTGCCCCTGTGTTTGTGTGATCTGGTGGATGGCACACTTCCCCTGCCACTATAGCTGTACACGTTCCCTGAAATAGCATGGTGTGATTCATGTTTCTGCCTGGATGTGTGAAAGTTTGATTGAGATGCAAAACTGAGAGAGTTCTGAATGTTAAAAAGGAACCATGCTCAGGAATACGGAAGCGATCACGTTAAATTTGGCTCAAACTTTTTAAGGGCTTTTATAGAATAAGAGTGACAGTGGCACATATGGGTGAGGAAGGTCTGTTACCTTAAAGCAAACCCAAACCTGCTAACTTTGTAACATTTGTTAGAAGCCTAAGAGTGGCAAAATGCTACTAGTAGGAGAGTTCTCGCTATTGCAGTTCTGCAAGTAGTATTTGCTTGTCATGTAGCACTGTCTCATCTTTATATTTTTACTGATTCAAATGATAGTCAACAGAAGCTAAAAATACGTAGACATTTCTCTGAGTAAGCAGTTGCCTTAGTTAACTTTTATATAGGCATAAATGAAAAGGGAAGTAGTTTGTGCAACTGTGAATGCGTGGACAAACAATACATGTGACAATGTATGCATTTCAGTATAATACATGCTGCAAAAACATCTGAAAAGTAGTGAATGAAATAAATACTGATTAAATAACATTTAAACTAACCTGTTGAAATTGCCCAAGCAGATCAAGTACTTAAAAGTGGTGAGAACACACGAATACCCACAGATGCACCTTTGAAGGAGGAAGTTGGTTGTTAATTACTGTTCTCAGTCTATCTGTTGGTGATCTACTTAATATGGATTTGGTCTTACAGGTTGCTGGTAGATGAGCAGCATTGTGTTGAATGCTGTTGTGTTGCCCAGATAAAAGGAAGCCTCTCTATTTTCAGACTAACTGAAAGAAAAAAAAAAAAGAATTCTCAAACTTACTGCATTGGTCAAATGCTGATGGGACACCTAACTTGAAACCTGCACCTAAGACATTGGACTTAAACTGCTTAACTACAGTACTGTCTGACATAACTGAAAAAAGCTAGTGAGAAACAGTTATTGTGGTTGTTACATATAAAGGGCTTTCAAATGCAGTAGAGTATCAGTTCCTGTTGCTGGCGTTAACATGGTAGCATTTGAAGCTCTTAGAGGAATCTGTAACTCCGTTGATACTATAGAAATGTTTATGAGGCTGAGCTGCTGCTGTTCCTGAATTTTGAACCTTAACATGAGATCTGTCTTACCCAGAATCTTGTTGCAAACCGAAGCTGCTTAGGAAGAAGTAGAGGATATAGAGTGTATATGTGCCTCTACATCTTCATCAGTTCTTTGTCTTGAGGCTTCCAGAGCTATCAGGATCACTATGTTTAAGAGCGACCGATGCACAGAGCTGGGGCAGTGTCTGCTTCTGAGCTGAGATGTACCCCATGCTCTTCAGGGAAGAGTGAGCGTAGTCCCCTAACCCCTTACCAAGAGGCAGAAGGACAGTCTGTGGATCTTTGGGGTAGCAGTGCTCAAACGCGTTATGCAAACTTGTTAGTGCTTAGCTTCGTCCTTATCTGGCTTGTGTGCAGAGTGGGAAAACTGCAGACCGGGGAAAGGCCCCTTCCCTCTTTGAGACTCCCTTGCATGTATTGGAGAACAGTACGGAAGCTGGAAGAATTCCTGCAGTCCTCCTGAAGAAGGAAAAAGGGAAATGAAAGAAAATGTGGAATCAAGCAAGGGAGTGGGGAAAACCTGATAATTTTGAGCAGGGCAACCCCCTTACCAGGGAGGTTTCAGCAGTGTCACAGGCAACTTCTCCTTCAGATAAATATCTCCTTAGATGCAGCTACCAAACAGTTTGTTTCCATCTTCTGCTGATTCAGAAATTCTGAGTACTGCAGCTATCCAAAACTTCATGTACATCAAGATTACTTGATTTGTAATCTTAAGGCTTTCTTTATCGTTTTAAGTATTTTATTTCAGTTTCTTGAACTTCCAGTGACTTAAGTCACGTGCTATATCAGGGACTGCTGGTAGTCAGTTCCCCAGCATAAATAGCAGTGCCCTGAGCTTACGGTATGGTCTCGGAATGAAACTTCCTCCTGTCTCATGTCATCCTTCTTCAAGTTACTTTAGTGTACAAACTCAGATTATTTATTTTTTAAATTCTACAAGTTTAGCTAGATTTATAAGACAATAAAAGTGAAGTAAGCCTATCCATGAACGAAACCCTTAGAATATTGTGTTTGATCTTTTACATTAATAAGTCTGGGCTCATTTTTCACTTTGGTTAAGGAAAATTAAATAATGTCATCGTTTTTCCTTCGAGAGTTTGCCAAGCTATTACAGAGCCCCCATGGTGTTCTGTTGGAATTAGTTGTGCTTAGCACTTAGGAAAATGGAGTTGTATGTCCTTAATCCAGGTGTTTATGTCCTGTTTGCAGTACTGTTCAGAAATTATAGTACATATTTGATAACGGAAATTTCCCCATGTTGTTTAAATGCTGTGCTAAGAAATCATGTCCTTTTGCCAAAACATGCTATTTAAGCTTTCTAAGATGCTTTTAAACGATCTTTTGTTCATATCAGGATCAATTTACTTATTTATAGAAGAAAATACATAGGTGTTTGATTTTTTCTTCATCTGCCAAAGAGTTCTTGACTTTAAAAGTCTAATAGTTCATCTGCAACTAAAATTATACATAATTACATGCAAACATTAACATATAAACATACAAATTAAGGTTGAAAAATTCAGTGCTCATCAGTTAAGAGTTTCCCACCTCTATGACATCATGCATGCTTATTATGATAGTCCTTAATTATATGGTCACTTTTTTAAATACTTAATCCTTCAGTTTGCAGTGGGTGCTGCTCACTGAATTAAAAAAAAAAACCAAAAAACCAGAGGGGTTATGCCTCTGTATCTGCATGATGTTTAAATATTTATCTGAATACAGATTTTATTTATCTTTGTCATTTTCTTACAGGCTTTTGTTCAAGAGTAGTCATTAGGAGAGTATCTGAATGCTTATACTAATGAGTTCCCAAAATTCTGAGCTAATAGCGTTATCATCACTATAATGCTGAGAAAGCTGAGGCACAGAGGAATTCAGTACAAGAACAGCTGCTAATTTGGGGTGTTCTTCATTTAATCAAAGCACTGTTTCAATGGATATAATTTACAGGTTATTTGAGAGTAGAGATAATTCAGCAATAGGAATGCTCACCATAACTTTAGAGGCATGTTAAATTCAGCTATAGGCTTTTCATGAACTTGTGTGTACGTGCTGTGGTCCTGCCTGCATTATGAGGGCTTTCCTAGTGCAAGACTATTGTGATGCTCTGTTCTTTGAAATGTTTATAGTGCGCAGAAGCTGCAGTCAAGAAGGCTGTATACATACCATAGGTTCTGTCTGCACTTGGTTTCCAGAGGCTCAAATTCGGAACTCAGAAAATGAGAACCACTTCATTAGAGGCCACCAGTTCCATATAAGAAACTCTGCTCCGTGTAAACCCCCCATAAAGACAGAAATACAAATGGGGTATACACAACAGGATGCACTTGCTGCAGACCCCCACCATCACCCATCCCTCCCCTCCTGCCCAAGGCCGGCTGCTCTTTGCTCTGGCCTGGGTGCCAGAAGAGGGAGCACAGAGCACAGTGGAGCCACAGCATTAGCTGCAGTCCCCACTACTTCCTCAGGTAAGAGTAACTGCTAGGACCAGCCCGCTGCACTGCTGATGTCACAGAATTTTCAGAAAACCCAGCTTCTAGCTCTTAATTTTTTTTTTTTTTTTTCTGGGCATGTGCAGTTTGATATTCAAAAGCTTATTGCTTTATCATGATGTTCAATAGGAAGACTGCCCAAAAGGCATATCTATGATTCAAAGTCTACTTTCCCACTACATTTCAAATTCTCTCTCCAAAGTAAAGGCCTTTTAAGTACACTAAGAGGGCTTTTGCTGTACTTGAATAAAAATGGGAGGTTTTTCTCCCCCAGTTTCATAGTTACATTCTTGTTGAAAATTTCCTTTGAAAACATCATCTTGAGGCAGATACCTGGCCTGGAAAACTTCATCCCGGGTAGTTTTAATTTCAGCAAAACCAGTATATCTTCGGTCTCTTCTTGTAATGTGTTTTGGAACCTGAAGTCCTACCAGAATTCAGTCCCAGTAACTGCTATTGTAGTGGCTCTATTTGCATTTATAGTCGCTATAGGCAGTATGATTGTATACTACATGTGCGCTGCACTCGGATACAGAAAGTTAGCTATCCTGTAATATGCCGAGTGCATTCCAGCGTAGTGCTAATTACTCAATAACACTGCCCAGCGCAGTCAGTATAGGAAAGGAAAGCCGTGTGCTTGTAATCCCAGTAGTAAAAAATATTCCTTACTGTGGTGATTGTAGTACTGGCTTCCTCAAAGGGCCTTAGGGCTCTGCATAGCTGAAGCAATTGCGTTGTGTTAAGTAAATTAACTGTGCTTTCAGTAGTATCTGAACTATCACTTTGCTAGGCAGCACTCTGATCGCTGCAGTCAGTCCTAACTGCTGTTACAGGATCGCAGTCCAAGACTGGGAACAGTTTTGTCAGCCACCAAGAAGTCCTGGGAGAATTCCCAAAGGATTACTTAGTTTGCCTATCTCTGCTCAAGGCGTTCTGATGGCTTCATTGCTAACAAAAGTTTAGCCTAGTAAATACTGCCTGCTATTTTTTTTAATTAGTTTTATTTTTAAGAAAGAACTGCCTGATGAGTGGTTAGTGAGCATAATGTTAAGAGCTTTTTTTTGTCCTCATTGTGATACCACTGGCTTCTGTTAAGTGTGAGAATGATAGAAGAGCTTTACACAGCTGTTTGCTTTATTTGTCCTTACCCTCTTTCCATCCCATCCTCACAAAATGTTTGGGACATCTCTTGCAGCAATATAATTAGAACACTCCATGATCACAGGCCTCTGGGGAAAAAACACAAAAAACCTCCAAAACAAGACAGAACAAACCCCCTATGGTTGAGGGAGAGAGAAGGCCTTCCAGTACCTTTTATATGATCTTCATAAGCATGCTTACCATAGAACTGAGAGTTTTATAGCTTGAAATTAATAATATCGTTCTATTTTAAAAATTCTTCATTAAATACTCCACTAGATATCTGGATGTTATACTGAACATTTGTTATAGTGAAGGGTCACCAAAAGTCTGCTTTTTTCTGGTGCTCTTCAGGTCCCAGGGAAGACGAAAAGAAGAAAACTTGTTTTTCGTTTGTTCTTGCTGGTTTCAGTGGCAAGTTGCAGTTTCTAGGTGTAGAAGTCAGTGAAGTTGACTTCTGTATGTCTGCAAGTGGTTCAGTGCCAGCTGGAGAGAAACAGACAGCTTTCAAACAAATCATTGAAACAGCTTCAGTATTTCTCAACATCTTTGCGTGGAAAGTGAGGGTATATGATATTTGCAAATGTTTGAAGGAAAAAATTGGCAGGAATTTAGGTGGCCCTTTAGGGAGTCCAACAGATCTTCCCCGCCTCAGCAGATGATAAAACTCCACCACAAACGATATGCTGTGCAGTCACCAACCTTTAAAAAAGCTGACCTGCATACTTCAAGACCTCACCTCTCTAGGTGTCTTGAAAATGTGTTGTCCTGCCTGAGGAGGAAGATTCTCTTTAATTTTCACCTTTGTCCAGTGCCGCAGCAGAGTACTGCTCACTGCATGTCGGGAGCATATTAAAAAGATTAGCAAAAGCAAAGCCACCAATCGCCAAACATTTTGGGTTAATTTGTTATTGCCTTAGTAAAGCTTGCTGATCTTAAAGAGTCGCAATAAATATTAAACCTCACAGCTTTGTAAGTGGAAATGAAGCAATGGGAAGTTTCACATTTGGAAAGGAAGTAGTAAATAGGGAGGTGCGGGAGCCTGGGGTGTGGCAGGAGGAGGGAACACTGCAGGCCAGCTATCTAGGGTGGTACATTTTTAGTGTGAACTATCAAATGCAGCACTGTACCAGCCTTGCTGAGTGCACTGTTCTTTGTGCCAGTGTCCTCCACATATCAGTTGGAGAACAGGAGCTCTTCAGGTTGCAGCTCCTGTAGCTTTCTCCAGGACCTAACCACAAATACCTAAAGGGGATTTGTGCCTACATGTAAGTCTATTGGAACTGGACTCCAGGAGTTGAGCGGCGTTCCCCAGAAAATGTTGGATCATCTCTCAAAAACAGAGTCCCAATATTCTGTCTTAGGGATGATAAAAAGAGTCAGAACTTAAGTATTGATAAATAGTTTTCTTTGTCATGCTTTGCTCATGTCAAAATTAATTGGAAAAAGCCGCTGCCAAACCACTACTCAAAGACAGTAGGTAAAGATAATTGAAAGAAACTCACAAGTTGAGTTCATATTCTGCAGCAGTTTCCAATTTTTAGTAAGGATTTGCCATTTTAAAATACTTCATATGTATCTTGATCTCTGAAGAATTATTTATTATTTTTCAGTATTTTTGAGATGAAAGAAAGAAATAGATTGTTAATATGAGAAAAATCTTTTGTTTGAATATAAGATACAAATTACAGTTTGGGTTTATATACATGTATAGTGTTTGATCCCAGAATTTAGCTATCCTAGGCACTCTTTCTCATACTCTGTGATGCACCACTTAAACAAGAAATAAGGGTGTGCGAGGAGGCGATGGGAGAATTGCAAGCAGTTGATACCTGTACCTTGCCTTTGCACATCAGTCCCTTCTTAAAGTACACTGCAATTTCAGTACAGCTTAGCAGTGGTTTGCATGTTGTTATATTTTTTTAAAAACATTTTATAGTTTGCAGTGGTTATTTAACTTCCAGACATGAACAATAAAGTTTTGTTGTTTGAACTTCTGCCTGCCTAATTGTAATGAAAGAAGTACAAGCTATGCAAACAGATTTTATTGAAGTATGAAAACAGAGCCAGCAATTTACACAATCTACAGAAATGACATGTCACTACCACAAGCTAGCTACTACAGGAAGTAGTTCTTGAATTGTGTGCCAGATTATGTATTAACTTAAAACTCCGCCTATCCCAGTGCGTAAAGTTAGTTGGGGACAAAATATTCCATGTATTTAAGCCCTTTAAACCTTTGGGGAAGAAAAATCTAACAGACAACCACTAGCTCATTTATTGGACAAGTTTTGATGTAAAAGCTCAAATCTCCTCAAAATATCTAATATAAGTTAGGAGGCAGTTGTTTGATGGGAACACCTCTGAGTACAGAATCTACATCTCCTATTGAACAATGTGGGTGTCGTGGTGCTCTTTCGTTCTAGGAACAACTGAGATTTTGGGCAAATCCCTGAGGCTGAAAACCTGCAGGTAAATAATCTACATAATGATATCACCAACCTAATACAGTAGTTAACTTCCTGAGCTAGCAGCTCATGAACTGGTAGCAGTCTGACTAACTAGTCTCTGAGTGGCAGTAATAGCTTCATCCTGCAGCAGTGTCAGTGGCTTTTTGCAGTTATGCACTAAATACTCAAACCTGGCAAATTCTGGAACCACTGCTAGTGGTTAGGAAACAGCAAGTTGTTCCACAATTAGGTTAGTATAGCTTAAACTGGTGCTGCTTCCAGACAGAAGCTTCCAAACATCCACCGTCATCCTCTTCTTCCTTCCTCTTGATATTAGCATTCACACAGCTGTACTGCAACATAGATAAAGATTAATTCAGCTGAAAATTTACAGGACTAAAAAGTTATCTTTTAAAGGGACTTGTTAGCTAAGAAGATTCACTGTGTGAAGGGTAGTGTCAGCGTAAGAGAAGGTGGAAATAAGTATCAGGGAAAGGCAGGGCTCCCTCTTCCTCTATTCCACCTTCTAAGGCTCTGGCATCCACACTGTTCAGATACCAACAGAAGAACAAAGCATTGTTGCTCTTGTTCACACTGATGAAAGAGTCAAAAAACCTGAAGTTAGGGCACTTAGGTACTTGTTTCTTATTGCTGTCTAAAAGGATGATGAAATGGTGGATCTTTTGATAAATATTTCTTCTTGTTTGCTTAGCCCAGTTGCCACAGACATTTTGAAAGGGGTGCACCTGGCTGAATAGTTAACTGTGTTCTTTATTTCTTTTTCAGGGCAGGTGGGGTACAACTGTCGTCTTGTGGTATTTACAAGAAAACAGAAATAGAAAACTTAACTTTCATTTTACAATGCAGCATGTCTGTGGGATGGATGCAGACAGTACAGAAATTAGTTAGAAAAAGCATTTTGGCTGGTAACAACCATGTTGTATTTTCCTTCTGTTGCTACTTCGATCCTGTGTGCCCCAAAATGTTGCCCTGCCTCCAAAGACTTAACATTTGGAGTCTGCAGGCCTTGGAGATGGAGGCAAGTTGAGCCCAAATATCCATAAAGAGACATGTTTGCTGGGGATTTTCAAGACTGAGATTTGGAAATAAGTTTCTCTCCTTCACTTATGAAGAATCTAAGATACAACCTTTTAGACCATGGCACATCTATATTTAGATATTCCATATCTATATACTGTTTTTTTTCCCTTTTATTCTTCTGAGGACAAATTTTAGGATAAATACATATGTGAAATAAATTCCACATCTAAAGTAGTGCAAACATGGGATATTGCTGGAATGGCTGTGCTTCCTACATATCTTCATGATATCTTTCTCATCTTTCATATCTTTCTCAGAGATGACGCATACCACAGGCTTGATTTTGGTAAGATCAATGCTTTTAGTCAACATTTAAATTGAATGCTGAAGTGTGAAGCACTGCCTTGTCTACCCTTGAATAGCCAAACTGCTGCCCTCCTGTAGAACCATGGGTTTTAATTTCTGGTAAATCTTGTCCATTTTAGCCACCTTTCCAGCTTTCACTTCCTCTACCTTTTCTCTGCAACGCTTTAGCAGTGGAGTTACAGGATATCAGTCTGAAGATTCATCACTGCCCCATAAGTATGAAGGGAAGAATGAAATTGCAATTACTCCAAATTATAATTTTATGTTATAAACAGTGAAGTTAAGCAACTGAAAAATAAGTGCAGACTTTTAACTGTTGGTTTTCAATTAGAAACCCTCCCCTTTCACATGTCAATCATGCAAGACCTGTGTTATACTTTAGTAAAACAAGGGGAAAGGTGGCTCTTCTGACAGCTCATTATGGAAGTTTCACCACTTCAGTGATCAAAAACAGTTGGGCTGGAGCTCAGAGTAATGCAGCATCATCGGCCTCACTACCTCTTCTGTCTTCCTTCAACAACCAGGGGCTTGGCTTCTGCAGGATAACCCGATGGCTCATGATGTGTTACAATCCCAGTACAGGTATGACGCTTGAATTGCTTGAAAGCCTTGGGAGGCTCCAGAAGGACAAGTCAAATGCCTCTGCTTATGAAGGAAGAAGAAATTTCATGCAATTTAGACCTTGGGACAGGCTCAGAGTAGTCAAAGTTAAGTAAATTCATGTTCTTCAGTATAAAACTTTTTTTTTTCTCCCAATAAGACATTATAAAAAGTAATCTGTATTTATTATGTGAGCTAGAGCACAGAATATGGAGAGTCAGGACTGAAAATTAAGAAAAAAGATAGCTTATTTATCCCTCTTCTTTAAAGTAAAATTTTCAGATTTTAGTAATAAAGTCCATATTCTTCCAGCCCAGCCATTGTACTTCTCATGTAACTGAGAAATACTATATAAAGCACTTCATGTTATGACAGGATTTCTCTTTCGTTTAACTGCAGTTTCCTTCTAAAGTAGGTCCCAGTTCGGCATGTCATGTAAAATCAAGGAGCCAGTGCCTCACAATCACTGTGACTGAGCGGGGAGGGCAGCATCATGTTTTTCTTTTGAATGGAGTCATTGATGCCCACACGCAGTTGACATCCATTTAAGTTTTTCATTTTGCTTAAAATACTTTTAATTTATTTTTCTCCAAATACCCTCCATTGTTATATTAAAGATGGTTGTTTAACTGACACCAAACTCTCTTCTAACACATGCTGTATTTTCCTATTCCAAGTGAACTTACCTATAATCTAAAAACATGTCTTAACTTTTTATTTGTGAAATTTTTAATAACATTATGGAATTATTCAAGTATAATGCTGTACATGCAGATAACTGAAAGAGCTTGGCTTAAAAATGCAAACTCTTCCTGGTATAGACTCTATTTGTTATCTGTGAGACCTCCATTTCCCAGTAAAATGTGACGTACTGATTGGGGAATTTTATGTATTTACAGCTGAGGTAAAATGGCCTGTCTTACGAACCTGTGTTTTTCAGTGGCAGAGAGCCATACACAGCCTGTATTCCAGCTTCTTGCTACAAAACTCAAATTTGGTATCCTTTAACATTCATGGTATGATATTTGTTGATGCAAAGGACAAAGGGAACATTCTGCACTTGAAAAGCAACCCAGCCTCCAAAGGAATGGGATTTCTAGTCTGAAGGAAAAGGAAAATCTGAAACCTGATGAAAAAATTATCACCACGGCTGCACAGTGTCCAGTGTGTAGGCAAAGAACTTTTAAAATACTATTCTGCCCCAAGTATTCCTGAACCTTGGCCATGATTCTTGGAAAAGCTATCTAGTATAGTAAATCAGCAGCAGAATCTGCAGTGTTGAGCTAGATGTCTAACCTGCCTTGTGCAGAGTGTCCGGATAATTGCCCCGAAATAGGAACTGCAAAACTGGGGAATGAAGGGAACCACTCAGTCTAGTGGAATTATCTTGTGCAAAACAGGGCCTTGGAGCTTTTTCAAGCAAAAGTACTGCTGTCTGCAGGTGCCTGTTTTACTGGGGATTTATAGCCTACAATACTACCCTGATGGGTGTTCCTGTCCTTTCAGTTAAAATATGATGAGGAATCCTCTTCAGGAGGTAGAGTTGTCACCCTCCTGCTTCAAATACATTATCTGGGAGGTTCCGTCCTTCACTGAAGAAAATCCAGGTTCTGTTTTAAGTAATAGCCCTCATCTGTATTTACTTGGTAGGATATATGCAGGCCCTATTACTCAAGCTCAGAGACTTTTTTTCCCTTTTGTGTAGGATAAGAGACAGGGAGCGCCCACACAACTTTCTCTCAGGGAAAGTGCTGAGGTGGAGTGGCCTGCTACAGTGGATTTCAGACAGGTAGTGGGTTGTTTTCTGTTTATTAGACACTCAAGATGTTTATGTGCCTCTACAAGTCTTCTCCAAAGACTACTTTTCACTCACCATGACTTATAAAGGCTGCATCCTATCATCTCCTGTGCAAACCAGGAGCCTTAACTGCCTTAGAAGATGATGTATTTCTGATAAATGTTCAATCCATCATTATTTTAGAACGAGAAGAGATCAGGATCTTGAACAGCACAATTACAGACTTGGAAGGTTATGAAGACATCATTAAATTCATGAGTCTATGGCCACATTGAATAGGCAGGAGCTGTGAACTGGCAAAAGCCTTCATTCATTACTGAATGAATACGAGGCGATTCTTCTAAGAAGCCCTCCCTCAAGGAAGCAGCTCTAACCCTCACTATATCAAGACTTCTCAGGCACATGAGATTAGCAAGGAAGCTCACTGGCAAGTGAAATATGGCATCAGACAGTCATCTCCAGCACTGTTTCACCTAGTAAAAGCCTAATGAAGTGACTGCAAGCATGCTACTTCTCATCTTTGGTACTGATGAGTCTTTGAGTGCTATGTGTTACTTGAACACTGGTGAGGGGATAGGACTCAACATGGATAGGTCTGCTCTGCTCTGTTCATCTCTGTAGCTAGTACCAACAACCTGAGAATGTCCCCTTAGTTTCCTTGTCCTAGCCTCATTAGAGGTGCTGAAGGTTGCACCTGTCACCGCAGACCTTGGCAGCACAACGTTTCTAACTTTCTCACACTCGTATCACATTTCTCCTCAGGATACGTTACAAGCCCTTTACATGAGGACTACAGTATTGCTCAGCACTACAGCTGTGTTAAAGGAGCCTTCTCCCTGAGATTCCCTGTGACAGGTGATAAGGATATTCAGATCTTGAAGGCCAAGTGAGGTTTCTGCTGTCGAGACAGCAAAAGTGCAGTTCCTTATTCTAGGGAACACCGGGTTCCAGACACCTGTCAGCACCTGAACCGTGGATTAAGTGCAAAAAATCAATGACAATTTCTTGACACAGGAGATTGATGAGTCAACTAGGGGAGGTATGCTGCT
>NW_010389204.1:14921-47288 GCF_000710305.1 Buceros rhinoceros silvestris
TGAACCTATTGCTCATGAACAAACTGGCTGGCGGTGTGGGGATGCAACCTTGAGATTGTTCAGTTGAAAATCCCGAGATAAATGAGCAAATAGTAAAATAGCAAAACAAATAGAAAAATTGCCAGCCTTGATTTCTGGAGAGGCTTATTGAAGGATCTGCTGGGCAGAATTGCATGGGAGACAATTAGCTCCCCCTGGGACATCTAGTTGATCTTCAAGAACATAAGAATTGGTCTGCTCCAAATCATAGGAAGATGAGTGAATGTGGTACGAGGCCAGTATGGATGATCAGGACATTCTTGACTGACCTCAAATACAAAATAGAAGCATGCAGAAGGTAGAAACAGGTCCAGGACTACCTGGAGACATTGCTCAAGTCTGCAAGAAGGGAATTAGGAAAGCCAAAGCTCAGCTGATGTTGCAACAGCAAGGGGAGTGAAGGGCAACAAAAAGGGCTCTGGTAAATATATTGGCAACAAAAAGGCAGCCTATGGAAAACGTGCGCCAAGTACTTCATGTAGCAGGGGGAGGACATACTGACAAAAGGCATGCAGAAAGGTGAGTTGTCCAACATCTGTTCTTTCTCTTGTTTTGCTTTTTAATGTAAAGATTTACGTTCAGTCCTAAGATGAATAGCAGCGTCTGAGGGAGTGAAGCTGTAGCTACAGTAGAGAAAGACTGAGCTTTTAAGCCAACTGGACATACATAGCTTCATAGAAGCAGATGGGATGCATCCAAGCATGCCAAGGAAGCTAGCCCATGTCACTGTGAGTCTACTGCCCATTGACTTCGACAGTGGAGATTGTGGAGATCCCTAATGGACCGAAGAAAAAGGCAATTGACATACCCTTCTTAATTTGAGAAAGAGGATCAAGGGAACTACAAGCTAAGCAGCCTAACCTCAGTTTCCTGAAGAAGACTTTTCCTCCTGGAAACCGCTTCTGAGCTCATGAAGTGCAAGGTGATTAGAAATAGGCAGCATGAATTTACCAAGGGCAAACTGTACCTGATCAACCTGATAGGTTGATAGGTAAGATGACTGGTTCTGTGGACAAAGGAAGAGTAGTGAATATTGTTTACCTTGAGTTTAGCAAAGCTTTTCCCAGGGTCTTTGATAATATCCTACCAGTCAAAATAGTGAAATATGGATAGGATAAGCAGATGATAAGGTGAATGGAAAATTGGCTGAACTACCAGGCTAAACAGGTTGTAATTGGCAGTACAAGGTCCATCTGAGAGCTGGTTGCTAGTGGCAATCCACCTTAGGGACAAATTCATGGGGCCAGTGTGGTTGGCATCTTCACTGTTAATGATCTGGACTATGGGAGAGAGTGCATTATCAGCAAATATATGGATGATACCAGCCTGCAGGAGACAGTGGATATGCTGGAGAGCAGAGTTGTTATTCAGAGGGACCAAGACAGGCTGGAGGAATGGATTGCCAGGAGCCTCAACAAGATCAGCAAAGACAAGAAGTCCTGTGTTGGGCATGGAATAACCCCCTCTGCCTGCACATGCTGGAGGTCAACTGACTAGGGAGCAGCTTTGCAGAAAGGAACCTAGGGTCCTGGTGGACACATTGAGCATGAGATGGCAGTTGGGGCAAACAAGGTCAACCCCATCATGGATTATATTAGCAAAATGTAACCAGCAGGTCCAGGGAAGTAATTGTTCTTCTCTCACTGGCACTTGTGAGACTACTTCTGGAGTACTGTTTTTGGCTGTCTAGCACAAAGCATTGACATACTGTTGTGAATGCAGCAGAATGTCACTAAGATCACACTGGCTGGAGCACAAGCATATGAGGAGAGTGTGGTGGGGCGAATATAGAGATGAGATCCAGACGTTTCTTGGAGGAGTATGGTGATAGGAGAAGAACTAATGGAGACAAGTTGCAATACAGGGAAAAATATTTTCACTGTTAGGATCATCAAATGCTGGAATGAGTTTTCAATAGTTATTGTGGAAACTCAGTCCCTGGAGATGTTAAATTCTAACTGAGCAACCTGCTTTAGTTGAAACTATTTTGAATAAGAAATTGGACTGGCTGACCACCAGGGATTGCTTCCAACCTGACCCTCAGAGGGGCGAGGCAGAGACCAGCGGATGGCAACAGTTTGCCACTGCGGATTTGTAAGAACCCTTATCAACCTCAGAGTGTCAAAGGTGAGGCACCTACACGTTTCAGCACCAAAAGGTGGCAGCTGAGGTTTGACTTCGAGAACTGCAACTTTCCACGTAGAGCCCTAAAAATCTGTCTGAATCTCTTTTTGAATGTGGCTCTTAATACCAAACTTTGAAAAGCAGGCATCTATTTTCAAAGAGTGCACACTTCTCTGCTGAAGACATGAAGGACCTAAGAGGATAATTAATCAGGATTACTTAGAGGGACGTTTTCCCTCCTATTGTCCTAAGATGAGATTGGAGACAGTAGAAAGTGGCAGATGTTTTGGAGTGGCCCTGTTGTTTTCAGGACTGTAAACTGTTGTTTTCCTTTGTAGGTTTCTTATCTGCTTAATAATTTATGTGTACTTGTCAGTAGATAGCTAGTGACTGCGATTGGCACCTTTTTGGAGTGAGATCATAGTTGTCTTCTAAATGGTGTAAATTCCCGTTTCCAAACACTGCTTAACTTAAGCACTAGCAAAACTTTTGAGAATGTGATGTTGCTGCCCCCACAGTGTTTTGCAGGGCTGTATGTGGAGCTATGCATCACAAGAAGAATTGTATAAAATTAAAAGCTGACTTAAATTAGTATCATTCGGTTTAAAAGTATGCACATTCTAAACATAGTGCTTGGAAAAACATGTCATCTATCTCCTTACGACTGTGATCAAATTCTATACATTTTATAAGAAACAGTATGAAGCTACTTTATGTTGCACTAAATATTTAATATATGTGATACATATTTTAATAGAAGATATGGCTTTTCCTTCTTCTGGTGTAGTAATTCACAATTTTGCAAAATTCATAGGGATCGCTGATTTGGCACAGGTATAGGTCACAGGACGATACAAGAGAGTGGATAATCACAACACTTATCTTAAAGAAAAACATCCAACCTTTGATAACTATAAAGTATTACTTGTATTTTGTCTTAAAATCTACCTTTTCATCATTAGTTTGATAATACCTCTCTCTGTGTGACACAACAGTTAGAATATAAACCCTCTTCTTTCCTCAGTATATGTTAAGAAATCCACACACTGGCTTATATTTTATTAGAAATAGGAGGAAAGGGAAAAAGTGATTTGCCAAATGGGGAACATCAGCTTTCAACACTTGGATTAAATTGTATCATGCTCTGTAAGAAAATGTATGTGGCTATTCAATTTTGTTTTAGAAGAGGTTCTGTGATCCAAAACCCATAACATATTCAGCACATATAATAAAAGCATCACTCACATGCTTGTCACAAGAATATGCTCCTAGAAAAGAAGTTGTAACTAATGAGTCTCTTTCCTCTAGTTAAGAGTATAATTTCTATTTAAATATCTTTGAAATTTCAAGATCTGCATCTTTTTATAAGCGATAGTTTAAAGCCTGTGATATAATCTGAAAACTATCAAACGTACAATCTTCCTAATGTGCAAGGACTTTGATTATATAAAAAGATTTTGTTGGTTCATGGTGAATATTCATAAATTGTGTATATATGGTATGTATATGCACAGTATAAGACATCATCGTAAAAAAAATAGCTCTGTAGTTATGAAAGATTTAAAAAAACCCAAATAATTCCTTTCTACCTTTTTTTTTTTTTTTTTATTAATGCCTGTTTGGGGCATATTATCTCAGTATAATTTAAGCTGTAGTGATGTCTCTGTAGGATCATCAATAGTTCCTCTACAATGAAAACTGGAAGATAGCCTATATTAGCTACTAGTTTACTTGATCATGTCCTGGAATATCCCTAGCCTTCAGTCAAACACATTGGATTTCTCTCCTGTTTTTAGAGTGGGTAGAGGCAGCTGATAGGGCTGGAGTCATAGTCAATGGGGATCTAGTAAAAACAGTCAATCTTGTCCAGAAAGTGAGTCAACTCATTTTCAAGCAGGTATCTACTTTTAGTCAGATGATTCACTCTCTAGACTCCATTGATGTAGATATGTCAAGGTGGATGAGATGGATCCCACTCTTACATTCCCTAGGTGTTTCTGCTCATTTCTTTGAGAGAGAATTGAACTCCTTCAAGTAAGAAGTTTGTAGTGCAGTTTGCGTTGCAGTTGCAGTTGTGACTAATACTGTCTTAGCCTTGCCGAGTTAGCTGTAGGTCACCAACCTGCAATTGCCATCTGCATGCATGGACTCTGCTACACATGAGCTCTTCATGGTCCATACGTGAGTGTGTGATGCATTCAGCATTTAAAAGCAGTAAGTTCCTTTGGTGGTGTTTCTAAAAACTGACTGTAATAAGTGCCATATTTATTACTTTAGAAAGCTTGCTTTTTTAAATAGCTCCTTTTAAATTAATTAATTAATTAAAACTTTTAAATTAAGATGGCTGACAGATTCTAAAAAATCTTCCAAGTGTTGTACTAACTGTACCAAATCCATATCACACACAAATTCTGACTGAACGTCATCATGTAATGCATGCTAAATTCTGTCTGTGAATTTGTTTACTGGCACATGAATGCAGAAACAGCCTCCTCTTATTGTTCTGGACTTCCTACCACTATGCCCTGTCTCAGGAAGAGAGAGAAACATAGAAGGATTGGGTCAAAGCTGCAGATATGCTTTAGATACAAGTCTGATGCATCAACATGCACAGGAAGGGGGGAAGTGAGCCTGAACTTCTAAGTCCTTTAGTTTATATCATGTTATTTTCTCCAAACACTGTGCCCCTTCTTATCCCTCTTCTCCATCTCACCTGAATTGTTTGTCTAATGCCCAATCCATGTCTTCCCCAGCAGGCTGCTGTCAGGTAGAGGAAAATGATGAAAGAATGGATGGCCCACAGCGATGTTTGGCGGTTCGTAGGTCCTTACAGCAACTACCCATGCTGTATTTCGTCATAGGTGGGGTAGCCCTTAATGGCTTTGCCTTGCGAATTGAAAATGTGCCGTGAGCATGCAGAAGAGGTATGAGCAGATTTCTCCACTGTCTCTTGTCTGCTTTGCATGAATGAAGAATAGACAAAGAAATTAGCAGCAGCATGACATTTAAGGAATTAGTGGTTTTGTTGTTAATCATCTCTGAAGTAACATGGTATCTGGATGGGAACTACTCTTTCCTCCTGATGTGTCAACAGACAGATCATGATAGGGTTGCTTCCACTCCCACTTTACTCCAAGGCTGATATCCTTGAAACAGGTTATTTGTTTCTCTGCTCTACTTCCTTCTGTGTAATTCTGGATGCCCTTTGCCTGGAGGAATTCACAACCCATCTCAAGGTGCAGAGACTTCCTTAGTGGTGTGGGAGGTGAAGTGGGAGTGGATTTCACAGAAACCTCTGATCAGGAAGCTGCCTGAGCAAGCCGATGGGGAATGACTGCATTCCAGGGAAGCTTCCTAATTGCTGTGCCACTGGGGCATACTGGGGAGCATATCCCGATCAGTGCCAAACAGCCTTGTCTTAAGCTGCGTTTGCCCAATCACTTGAATGATGGGTTGTGCTCAAAGGAGGTTTCCTGATTCAGCCCTGCAGGTGAGGTGGGGTAGGATCTTCCTGTTGTGGGAATTTCATTCAGGCTTAAGGGGAGAGCTAGCAGGTTTTGACCTCTGTCAAAATAATGAGGATTCCTTGCCTCATGGCAAAAATTTAGGTTCATAGGGTTGTAAGTATTCCTGTGCCAACAGGTGAAGCTCTGCAGTGCCTTTGAACCTTCCAAGGACTGGTGCCAAGTAACAAAAATGTCTGGTGTCTCTGCATTGTGCCCAAAATAACAGGCTAGAGCAGGTTTTACGCTTGCAGGGATATTTTTTCATGGTGTGAATTCAATAATCTGGTTTTGCACCTGTAAGAAGCTGATGTGCTATTTGCCTCTTTCCTGGCCTTTAACTAATTGCAATTTGAAAAATGTTGTTGTACAGCGTTCTTAACATGGGCTATATAGCAAGTAAACATTACATCCTGCTTACATGGCAACATCCAGTGAAACACAAATATTGTTGATTTGTCCCACATTTTATTTAATTGTATTATATGCACTCAATATATTTAAAGATTATTTAATTAAAACAATTCATTACTATGATTTAAGCAGAACTTTACGGGTTCTTTGTCCACAATCTTGTCTACTTTAGAAATTTGTTCCATTTCCTGAAATAGATTTGAAAGCTAGGAAAAATGGCAGGGAATATGAGTTTGCATCTTCTTTGCTGATTGTCTGTCTATATCTTTATGGAATTAATTTTCTGAAGACAGCAGCTTGTTTACACCAGGTAAATTATTTTATGGATAGAACAGAACTGTTATATACATAGAAAAAAAGGCATGCAAAGTCCCAATGTTTGAAAAGTAAAGTCAAATTCAAATAAGAGATTTGTCATAAATTTTAAATAGTGTAACTACCAATGGTATGTCTATGTTTATATCAAGATGTCAAACAAAAATTTTTGCAGGTATTACTGAAAGATTGTCTGTGGTGTTGGACATGAGACCAAAGTAGATAAACCTAACAGGTTCTTCCACCTCTAGAAACTTTAACCACATGTTCAACCAAGACCTATTAAAAGGAGAAAATTCTCACAGCAAACAAGCTCTGCCTTGCTATGCTGTATGTGGAGACACCACACTTCTGCTAGCTGGACCTGATGGAGTAGCTGGTAACAAAAGGCTACTCTTCTCCCATGGCCACCTTCAGTTTTGGTGAGACATGAGCATTTTCTGACAATGGGTAAATCTTGGGGCTGAGACACCTTTTCTGCATTTTCCCACCATATGTGTATTCATCTGCCCCAACCTTCCCAACTTTACCCAGTCTGCTGTAATACTGGTCCCCGTTCCTGTGTCTTGATTCCATTCTCCTCAATTAATCAATCCTAATTTAATTTATCAGGTTGTTCATCTGAGCCCTAATCTCTTTGTTTAGTAAAAGCTTGTCCTGGGAGCTAAAGGCTCCAGTCTTCTTGCCAATCACTTCCAGTTCCTCTGGTAGCATCCCAGTCCTTACCTCTGTTCTTACCTGGCCAAACTAAGCTGATTTTCTCTTTGCTTCCTATCTGCCTACCTCTTTCCACCTGCTCAATCCTCCAGCCTGTCTTAGCAGCCTCATCTCTGGTCTTATCCCAACTTGTCAAGTCAGGCACTGCTTGTGCTGTAGAAAATCTCTTCATAAGAGTTTATGCCTCTCCCATTTTGTCTTCTTTTCCCTACTCTTCCCTGATCACATTATGTAATGTACTTTATCTGTCTAACTCTGCTAAAGACAGAAAGGGAGGCCATGTTAAGTACCTAATGTTGGATAGTCAATGGTAGGAATAGACTCCAATGTTCCTCTATAATCACTAGGAAAAAAAGCACCTTTGAAGAGGTGATTCATAATATCAAAGACAGCTGCTTGAAGTAGATAGTGTGAATACCCCTTAGTATCAAAGTTATCAGAGTAACTATAAGCAAATATGTCGCTTCTGTGATAGACTGAGGCAGCTTCTTAAGGCTGGTGCGCTGCTGAACTTTTATGGCATTGTTCCTGACTCTCCAGTGAATGAAGATCCGGGAAGGGCTTTCCCCACGCTCACTGCAAGCGATGAGTGCACCCTTCGGGCCTGCGCGGTGGATTTTTTAGGTGAGGCACCAGCGTGCGCGGAACTGGCTCCACCCTTTACACCTGAGGTTCATCTGCCAGGGCCTAGAGAGCTTGGACGGTGACAGCGAAGTCCTCAGGTCGTAGGTTTGGTTAGAGTATCCTTCTCTTAGATGATGGATGCCTTACAGGGCTAAACGAGCTCCATCTGCCCAGGTTTGGAGTCAGAGTTGTCCTTCTCCTAGGATGGCTGCCCCAAGGCTAGTGAGCCCATCCTGCCCATGGACACACTTTGTCTGACCCTTCAGTTGAGACCTGTCTGGCTTGGGAGACCCCACCGGAGGCATATGCCACCACCAGCACAGCTCTCAACCTCACAAGGGCAGGCAAGCTCCTTCCCCACGGCAAGGGGGTGCCTGTGAAAGAGTCGCTGCTCTACCTCCAGACATCACAGACCCGGGCACGGGGCGGCCGGGACCTGCCAAGAACGGGAGTCCTGGAGGGGATCTACAAATAGTAATTGTGTAAAATGTTGTCCACTAGAGTAGTTTTTCAAATTAATGCAAATATAAATACCTCTACCCTCTTACTTATTTTTGACTGAAATCCTAGAGTCACATTCATAACTCTGCAGTAGAATTAGTATTGTCATTGGTGACAGGTGTAGTAGTCCTCCAGGAATGAGTAAATAGACTGACCTTGTGTCTCGCATAATGAATATACTATGTAATCCTTGAGTGACTCCACCTACATCAGATGGAATTTAGTTCTAGAATCATCGTAAGAATGACATAAATGACAGTGTGTTGAATGTCAGGATCCTGCTGTCAAAGGCATGGATCTTTTTCTCTTGGGAAAAGAGTAGAACATTTAAAGAACAGAAAAGAAGAAAAGAAGACAGAAAAGAAGAAAGGGAGTAGACATGTTCTCACCTGCATGTCTTGTTTAAAACTTTAAAATGTTTTCATTAAGCAAGAGATCTAAAATCAATATAGCAAGGTAGTGCGTAATAAAGTGTTGTTTATACAACTCACAACAGTAGTAAGGAAACTATTTAGCTTGGTTTCTTAAAGAAG
Organism: Buceros rhinoceros silvestris; assembly: GCF_000710305.1. Classification (NCBI taxonomy): domain Eukaryota; kingdom Metazoa; phylum Chordata; class Aves; order Bucerotiformes; family Bucerotidae; genus Buceros; species Buceros rhinoceros. The sequence continues at coordinate 23,692 of NW_010389204.1, forward strand.
CAGGGCTGTCTGTATCAGCTCGCCTCCTGAAAATACCGTTTGGCCAGTTTCAACCATCTACCACAAGTAGAGGTCTCACAGCCTCTAAGTTTCTAGAGGTTGTTAAGAATAACTAGTGAGATGAGCTTATGGTTGGGGCTGTTTTGTCAGGGTCAACAGAACTACCTGTAGAATCACAGCCTACTCCTGAATCATCTAATAAAAATTGCACCAGCTGTGCTTGGCCCAGCCACTGTGTCCTCCTGCTTTTTTTGGGGTACATCTACTCCAGCTGTCATCCAGAGGCTCATACCTGGGCAGCTTACATGCTCTTGTTTTTATGGGTTTGGAAATATGCTCATATATGCAGATAAACATAACCGAGGGAAAGTTTTCATATTAGTTTCTCTCTTATCGGACAGCAGAGAGTTCATGTAAGTAGTACAACGCAAGAAAACTTGAGTCAGAGTTTGTACCTTCTTAGATGTTCAGTCAATCAGGCTTAAGACACAAATCCAAAAGGAAAACAAGTCTCCTTAGATTGATTTTCACTGAACTGTGATTTAATTAATCTAACTTGCAACTTTGGTTTCCGGCTTTGGTTTCCAGCAGGACAATTACTATGCACTAGAATGACAGCTTTGGTATCCTTCTCCTGGGAGATGATCAGCTTCATTATTTAAATAATCAGATGAAATCTGGGACTCACAAATCTTAATTTCGTACTGAATTAGAATACCATGTCCAGTTTTAGACACCAGACTTGAAGAAAAGAAAAGAAGCAGCTGGAGACAGTCCAGAGGAGAGTGACAAGAAAGATCAGAAGTGTAGAAATTATAACCTAAAAAAAATTGAATAAATTATGTTAGTTTAGTCTGACACAGAAAAGATAGAGCAAAGACATTATAACACAAGAGGTTTTTCCAAGGAGGAAGAGAACAATCTATTTCCCTTGCCTATGTTTGATAGAACAAGAAGTAATAGGCTTAAATTACAGCAAGGAAGATTTATTTTAGGAATTACAGAAAACTTCAATGGTGAGGATAGGGAATAGATTGCTTGGCAAGTTTGGAGTTTCCATCTCCATTGGAGATCTGTAAGATCAGAGTACTTGAATAACTGCTTCCTGCAGGCAGGAGGATGGATTAGGCATCTTCTAGAGGTCTCTTCTAGTTCTAGTGTATATTTTACTCTCGTAGTAAAACTGTAGTTTAAAAGATAGGCTTCATGTATTCTACTTACACTATCTCATCCTTGTCTTCAAGCAGTGATAAAATCCTTCTGTACAGAAGAGAGTAAACAATGCTATTTCTCCAGTGATCTTGTAATGAAAAACGGAACTACATCTTGGAATAAAGTACTTTTTGATATACCTTCATTTAGGTAAATATGCAGAAGTACTTGGAAAGTTGTCTGTAATAGGGGAAATACATATAATGTGATAGAATTCATTTGTTTAAAATTACGTTTCCAACACCTGTTACTGTTGTATTTGGTGATATCACTGTAGATCACTCATGTGGGAAATTCAGAAATCAATTTAATAAAATTGCCCTAATTGCATTCAGATTACTAAATATAATTTTAGATTTTTATATTATCATTCCTTGTATTTTAAAGATTTTTGAAGACTTAATTTAACTGGAAATATTAGAAGTAGCACTTCTCAAAAATTGTATGTATCGTGTGAAATACATTAAAAACCTAAAAGGATAAAGCATAGACATTTCGGAAATAACTTCAAAATCCCTATTACTGTCTTTGTGATTGAATCCTCCAGAATAAAATGGTTAGGCTGAGGAGGCTGTCTGCCGACTCATGATTCTCAAACACATGCTCCTGACACAGAGTTTTGAATCTATTTATTTGTTTAATTCTGGACAGTCTTTGTTTTTTCACAGTTTGCATCATAATTTGAATACAGTTTATTTGCATTGCCTGTAACATGACTGGGGCATAGCACTTCTACTGCAGAATGTCACAGAAATTTGACTAGGCTGTTCTATTCCTTGAATATTGAATTTTAAATTGTTTAGTCTGTTCAGTTGTGGAAGGTCTTTGGACAAAACCAGGAACAGAGAAATTGGTTTAAATTCAGGGCAGCAGTGCCCAACCCAAAGCAACTTGCCAGCTACCTGGATCCGCTTCCCTCTTTAGCTGCTTAAACCTCAGGAGAGCTTGGTCCTGAAGAAGGGTGTCAGAGCTGAGCAGTTAGCTGCCCCTGGTACCCCTGGTGCCACGCTGAGCTGAGCCTTGGGTCTTGGCTCACAAGAAACACTCTCTGTCGTTCCTCGGGTTTCTCTGATGTAGAGCCTGTGAGACCACTGTGCCTACAGGTTCCAGATTTATGGCACATGAACTGGATGTGGCTGCCTGGACACTTCACCTCACCTCAGGCTTACTGCAAAGCTTCTTGTTCCCTATCGCTTTCTCATCAAAGAAAGGTACATATACGTGCAATGGAACCAGATATGTGCCATGGATACATGTGTATGATGTGTAATCCTCTTCTGCCATTGAAATAGCTATGTTTGGGTCCAGTGATGTCAGAATTTAGGTGACTTTGCAAGGCTGCAAGAGCAGAAATTTCAGACGGCACTGAAAGGTTGTAGCCACTTAGTCAATGAATGGGAAACTGAGCCAAATTTTTGAGACTTCACTAGTGTGTAAATGTTAGACTTGGATACCTATGCTCCTGCAGACATACATGTCCTGTAGATTTCAGCACAGGGTAGAGTTATCTGAAATTAGCTTTAAATAAAATTGGTCAGCTATTGGAAGCGGTCTGGCCTCAGTAATAGGCAACTCCGTCCATAGTAGTTAATGGCAAGACGCTCTGCTTCTCAAAACCATGTAGCTTGTACAGTTTGAAGTTGATCACTTAAAGCAAGCTCAGTAGGAACTTGCCATTGGTATTTTTCAAACTGTGACCCACAGCAAATTCCTGGAACATATTAAAACACTAAGTGTTAATATGACAAAAGTTCATGGTTGTCCATAAAAAAAGGGTAAACAGGGGCCCAGCCCACTGCGAATCTCTGCACCATTCAGCAGCTTGTTGACAAGCTTAAATTCCTCATGTCTCTAACTCTTAAGAACATGTGTTTATATGAAAAGCACAGCACAATGAAAGCAATTTTAATAAACAGTCAAATTTTTAATTGAGAAGCTCAGAAGGAAATAGATAGTTGCAAGAAGTGAGAATCTTCATGGATTTTTGTTATATTTTTAAAACCAGCAACTCTATTCTGGGCTTTCATGTTCTCTAATGGAGATCAGGCACATGCTCGAAGTGATTTTGCAGGTACGTTTCCTTACATTCAATAGACACAATGGATTTTAAACAGTTTCATAGCAACGGATGGTTCGTGATGGCCATTAACCTAGATAAGTGAGTATCAGTTTGGCGCATTCTTAATGGTGAATAATGGTCTGTGGGTAAGAAATTTTCTCTTCCTCTGTTCCTAAGAGGTGGGGTTTTTTCCTAGACTTTGTTTTACAAAATAGATTATGTTAATTTTTGCATTCTGAAGGGAAAAAAAATCATCCCAAGAGCTTTATAGTAAGAACGTTTACTGCAAAAGAGATTTATGTTTCTCTGGAATGTAGTAGCCATAGTATATCCTAACAGGTAATCAAAACTTTGTAAAGTTGAATATATACCTTGACAGCAGCTAAACAGACATTCCTAAATAGCAGAGGTCTTTAAATGACTGTTGCTGTACCTGTTAGAATTCAGAAAGGCAGTTTCACGTTTCTGTTTTTAATATTAAATTCCTTTAAGCTGCTGGGACATGTCATATCTCTTCTATGAGACAAAATACTGCTAATGCCATGGTGAAGCAGAATATCACTGCAATATCTAATGGATGGAGCTGGCCCAAAGCCCTGGAAAGAGCAGAACTCCGGGAAGTGCAGAACTGGGGAGTAAGGGTGCTGTGTCCCCTAGAGCCACCAGTGCCATGGCAGAGACTCCTGGTAGAGGCACAGCGCTTGCTGTGGGAGGAAGACAGTACACCTTGGAGGAAATTATACCACCTCTCAGAGTGGCGTAAGTTTGTCTTAAGTACTTCATGCCCCCCCACTGACATAGACAGTTGTGTCAACACGGTATGTACGCTAGTGCTTGTGATTTACCTACCAACACCTGTGCCTTCAGTGATGTAATTTTGTAGGAAGACATTTGCAGCCCATGCGTGGGCTTAATTCCATCCGCGAGACTCTACTAGAGTTTACTATATAGTAACATAAAACTGTGTTTTGAAAATACTGCTTTAATGTACTGTGATGTGCTACATGAAATCTTGGACTGGTTGTATGTGATATGTATTTTTGTGAAACTTAACGAGACTTAGAAAAGTAAGAGACAAATTTTAGAGAAAATTGGATTAAATGGCTTAATTCTCCATAGTTAAAGACTTTAAATTTTAATCAAGTCTTGAATTTGAGACTAATAACTCTTAGACTGGAAGTTTTAAATGACTAAAATTTAAAAGTAGATATGTATAATTTAATGTACATTATCACCAATATATTTGTATAGCAGTAATCCCTAGAGGTATGAACATCAAAATGACAAATTTCAAAAGCCTGCATAGGCCTTTGCCAAAACTCTGGGTTGAATTTTGCTGTGGTTTTGCCCATCTGTACCGAGGTTGTTATCCTGAGCTGCTGCAAACCCAGTTGACCCTGTGCAGACTTCTGTAAGACACCCTTAGTGAACTGTATTGGTGCAGTTCTTGTTCCCGATGGTGAGGCAATGCAATACCAATCCTAGTATGGATTCATGTGTGGACGGGCAGAAAGGTGTTTGGTTCTCTGATATCTGCTTGATATGCAATCTCTACAGAAAAAAAGTGTGAGAGAGGTGGTTTTGGATTCTGGTCTGTTACTCCCTTTGCCTGTGGTCATGATGCTCAGGAGTATTCAGGACTTCATAAATTTTGTGGATTTCAGAGTTTTCTTCAGCTTGGGGTTTCTTTTCCACCTGGCTCTCACAGTTCTAGGTGTCTCAACGGATCATTTATGGACAGTGGAACTGGTGAGTCCCAGACCTTTTCAGGTAGTTCCCACCACATTTCTAAGATCCTTCTCACACAGGATTTGTCTCACAGACATTTTGTATCGGGTGACTTTTAACACATAGCCTTATCAGCTTGTCTGGGAATGCATGTGTGTGTATGGCCACGTGTTCTGGGTTTAATTTATTTTTCTCTCTTCTTCTTACTGGTCACTATCCATACCCATTCATACCACACATCAGGTTTTGATAGAAACCGTCATGTACATGAAAATGAGCTGGGCTTTTAAGAAGCCTATCTGTACTAGACATTTTGTTGGTTGTTGTGAGGTGATGAGAGATTGCCTTGGCCTGGCAAACGGTATTTTTGTTGTATTTGTTAATTGGAAAGAAGGCAATGAAACCTTCTAAAAGGAAGGATTTCTATATCTATAGAGGATCATGAGAATCCTTCGGTGATAAACAGTAAGGAACTTTTAATAAGACATTTTTTTAAGTTAGGCAGTGTTAGCTACAATTTTAATAACTGTAGTGAATCATTGCAGTTCTAAAATAATTTAATAAGTTTGTCATGACCTTAGACACTACTAATACAGAATCATGAAAAAATAAATGAATTTATGTTTGACTATGAAATAAGATATTCTGGAAGTGTGGTGGAATGCACAAGTATATAAGTGAAACAGTTTGAGTTTCAGTATGCTTAAGAAATAATTCTTCAGACGTTTCTCAGTATGACACCTTTACTTTCTGTGGATCAGCTTGTCCTGTCAAGGTAAAGATGCTGTGCCTGTAGCGGGGATAAGAAACCTCTAGTAATGACTTGCTTTCAGTCTACTTTTGAAGTTATTTTTAGTATGACTAGTCACGTGGAAGACTAGCAAAGGTACTAAGTGTCCATTAAACTTCACTTAATCTCAGTTGAATCTGGTGGTCAAAAGCTTTTAATATTACTATGACTTCCACTCTTCTGCTAGATTTGGTTGTAATTGTCCAAGAGGTTGAAAAATTACCTGGGGGAAGCAGGGTAGCTGTTGAATGTATGGATAATGAGCCTGCACAAACCTCATTTCCTTGGGACGTTACGCAACAAAGCGAACAATCTGCTGGATGGGGGCATCTTCAGTGTTTAGCAGTATAGATGTTTTGTTTCAGTTGTTAATCTTACTGCCAGTTTGGAGAAAAAATTCAGTTTGCTTGACAGGAAAAATACTAATCAGTCTTCATCACACTTGGGTTTTTCTTTGGAAAACATGTAAGAGTTAAGCTGAGTATATTCTACCTCGAGTTAGCTGTAGTTAGCATTTCTGATCAGAACATCCAGTTCTTTCTTCTCTCTTTCCTTTTAACATTATGTTTTTATTTCAACCACTTTCTACCAGCAGGCAAAGCTGCCGCTACAATCTACCCAGCTGTGAAATCAATATGATTTTCATTACAAAGATAACAGAAACTCTTTTAGAAAGACTGTGAATTGCCAAAGGTCAAATAACAGTCAGTGGCAGAGCTTAGAATTTAGATGTCCTAATTAAAAAAATCTCGTGGTATAAATATATTAATGAAATGCACCCTGAGAAATGTTCGCATTTAAGATAGCAACAATTTTAAACTATTACATTGTTTCTTTAATAACCATCGTTCATGTAAGTCACATCAAAACGTGGCAGATTCTTTTTCTGTTTTATAATAAATTCTTATAAAATAGGTATCAGCTCCTGTTTCTTTTTTAAATTCACAATTATTTGAGTGTGATTAGATTAGAAAGTGTAACAGTCACAGAAGAGAGAACATATCTAGTAAGATTTCCGTCATATTGGACTCTAAAAATTACACATAAACCAAATGAATGGGTGCATCAGTTATTTCTGTGATGTATGACTTCATTAACAACAAGAGGAAGTGCAGTCAAACTGAAAGCGGCACTTGAGTCTTTCAGCCAGAGCAGCCAGTTCTATTTAAATTAAAATCAGCATTAAAAAAAAATGTTATTACTCTTCCTAAGATCATCCTTGATCTCTCCTTATTAAACCTTAATTTTTCCAGCAGTTAAGTTACATCTGCCTTATTATGGATGAAAATAACAGGAAATAAATTGTTACTTGTATTTGAGATCCCTCTCTCTGTTTTTATTTAAATTTTGTCTTTTCCACCCATATGCCAGTAAACTCAGATTGCCAAACATTGTGGATTTTAAAAGTTAAAGTTCTTCACTGCACAGCTGAAGGGTTTTTATGTTATTGTGCTCCCTCTGCTGGATAGTGCCTATGAATTTTTATTCCCTGAGCTGTACTAATACCCACGTTCTATAAACAAGCAATCACTGCCTTCCCGAAAGAGGTACAAAAAGTGCAAATGCCTCATTTTGGTCTCACATGGTGTGGCAGGTAACAGCTGAAGGCTAGGAAAAATCCTGTTGTCTGGCAGCTCAAAGCAATCAAGTCTTTGGTGGACGTTTGAGGAACAATTATTTACTACTTCTTGAATAAAATCAGATGAATTCTAAATAACCTTCTTTCATTTGTATAACTTAGAGAGGATGATGTTGATTCTTGTACTCCGGTAAGTACAATAGTATCCTCAGATGTCCCCGTAGTGTTATTAGCATCTCGGTCTTAGTGGTGTCGTTCTCATAACTTGCTTCATCCTTTGTTGAAAAAGAGTTGCTGCTGGGCCAGTGTTTGGTCAGTGGAGAAAGCAAAGGTTTTCATGCTCAGTGCCAGCCCTGTGGTGAGACAGTGACAGTTCAGAGCTTTCCCATCTCCACTTCAGAGAGGTGAAAAGGAAGAAGAGCAATACTCCAGTTTTGTTTCTACAAGTGATTGTGGTCTTTATGGCCTTTGACTTCATGGGGTCTTTTGGGATTACTCTCCTGTTCACCTGTCTCCCACTGCTGTCACATGGTGAACCTGGTACTGGTTTCTTTCCTTCTTTCTGAGGGTATGTGGCTGGGGTGGAAACCCCCAGAGCAGGTGATCCTGTCCCACAGCTCTCTCTGGTGGCCCTGGAGCATCCTGACCCAGCAGGACCACCCAAACCCTCCTCCTATGGGGCACTGCGTGGACCAGCCAGCCCCTGGGTTCCACAGCCTCTCAGCTATTCTGTCTGTATTGGCTGACCCAGTTGGTCTTGTGGAAGGGGATGGAGACTCAAGGCCCACTTCAGCTGCAGGTGATTTGCCTTTGAGCTGCTTCTTCCTGCATCTTATGCCATGGTTTTGCCAGGGAAGCTGGATACCTTTGCAGTTTCTTTCAGATTTAACATGATGCTATAAATGCTGCTGCATATTAGTGACATTGAACTGGGAATTATCTTTCAACTTGACTGCACTTACAATTAGCTCTCCCATATTTCAATATAGATCAGACTGGTAGCATATTCCAGAAAAGAAATGAAAAATTACCGATTGTTTTGGGCAATAACTTATTTTATAAAAATGATAAGTATCTGCTCCTGGATTAACTAGGACTCATTTTGGGAAAAGGCATTATGGACAAATTCTAGTTAAGAATTTTTTTCTGAGGTCAGCTTTAAATTTCAATTTCTGGATATATAAAATAATATTAAAAGTCTTTGATTCTCCCAGGCAGTCCTACAGTGAAGTAATCAGCATGGTTATCTTCTCTATGACTCTCCCTATAAACTGAAACTGCTTTCATAAGCATGTATACTTACTTTTACAAAGAAGCTACTTTTTTAAACTATTTCTGAAAGAACAAGCTGGTTAAAAGAATAATTTTCCAGTTCCTAAAACCTCCAGTTCTTCCTGATCAGATTAAAAGACAGATGGTTAATACATTTTGCTTTTGCTAAAATAATACAAGCTTGTGTTGTTGAACAAATTTTCTTCCTTAATTTAGTGAGGCCTAAACAAAATCAGCATTGCCGTTTGCAGGTCAGCTTGTCCTAGTGTGAATCCCCTCCATCAAACCAAGTCGGGGTGATGAGGGTTCTGCTGATGGCAGGGCTGGGTTGGAAAGGGGACCTGTGCATAAGGGACCCTCTGTGGAGGAGCTTCCAGGATAGGGTTGCCTCAGACATCTATTGAGTTATAGGAACTAAAACACTTGATAGTGCTTGCCTCAGAAAGAGCACACACCATGTGCTTTGGGAACATTCCCGAGCAGAACATTATCCTGTTAGCACCCAAACAATCTCATTAATGCGCCCCTTATCCCATTCAGTGGGGACTAACCCCACAGCTCCTAAAGTTGGTGAGGAGATTCAAGTTGTCTTTAGGATGCTTTGACTAAAACCTTAGCTGAAGTTTGAATAAGTCACCTTGGTGGAATTATTTTCTGGAGTTATAAATGTTAGGTTATTTGTCAGTTTCCTTATTCTGAGCTACCTGTTTTCCTCCATCTTACGAAGGGCAGTGATGTGAAATGGAGAAAGGAATATGGTTTTATAGCAGGATTTTAATTCGTGTACATTACTGCTGTTTTCCTAAGTTTTTCCAGAGAAGGACTGGAATAAGCTTGCATCGGCTTTCCATACAATACTAATTCAAATGCGAATTTATATGTTGATCAGGTCTTTTCTACAAATATGCAATCAGTTCATGGGGATAACTGTGGACATTTTATAGCTGATGTGGGTAACAAAAAGCACCAGTTTAAGCTATTGTAGTTCTCAGTCAGTTCTGGTCATCCTTTATTGCTTTCTGATCACACAACAAATTTAATAGAAAAATAATCTTTTGCAAAATAACTTATTACATATAGAAGAAGAACCGGGCTTTGTCAAAAAGCAAAAAACCCTCAGATCCCAATATTTTTCCAGACTCTATTTCTTTATATGCTGGAAAATTTTATTTTCAGTCCCATTCATTTTAACAGCAGATTTTAATTTTTCTTTTGAAAAAAAAGAAGAAAAAGAATAGGATATGTGGGAACTGAGGAAAAATGAAGCTACAAACTAAACAGACAAAAAGATACTATTTCAAATAAGTGTATTTTTAGTAGTGGGAGTGAAACTTAGATCAAACAAGAAGAGAAGATTGGAGATGATCTACTCCAGATTCCACTGATGTGGTAACAGCAGTATCCTGCTTTTTGAATTAAATAGTGACAGAAATAAATGAATAAAGGACTGAGTAAACTGAAATGTGTGTTCCACCTTCCTAAAGCTCTTTTTCAGCATCTAGAGTACTAGAACCAACACCCTTTTATACAATTAATAGTATTAAATAATGACATCAGCTGACAGGAAATAAGAAAGTTCCTATGGCAACTGAAAATAAGCACGGGAGGAAAAACGCATCAAATGCTGTCAGCAGACAGCATAAAAGGTGGCTGTATATAGATAATAGAACAAGAACGTACGCAGCAATCCTGCTTGTAAACATATGCATTTCAACAGCCTTTACTGGTAGGTTTTTTGTTTTGCTGTGTTTTTTTTCCCCAAAATGGGAACATGATACCTTGGTTACAGCATCTACTTGTCAATATCTCAAATTGTTTTGCTGAGATAGGCTCCTGGTTTACAGCTTGTGAAACACAGGGACAGAGCCCTGCACCTTCAGGAGAGCAGATGTGTCCCCTCGGATTTGTACTCTGTTAGAAAGCCCGTGGATGCTTCAGATCTCATGCATGTCCCTCACTTTCTCTCAAGGTTCCTCTTTGGTCCCTGCACACAAAATGTTTGAGAAAAGTTTCTGATAGAAGCAGAAGTGCAAAATGACTGGTAGAAACGTGACTTTGTGGAAGATACAGGGCTGCACACATCATGTTCTTACACGTGCAACTGCGTTCATTTAAAGTTCTACCAAGCTTGAGAAGGTGTAGATGATAAAATTCCTGGTGGAGGGGAAACCTGAGTGTAGCTGCACACTGAAGATACAGCTGGGCCATGTGAGAACTGCTCCTTTCATCTCAGTGGGAGAACTAGTTTTGAAAACAATTTAACTCTTTAAATTCCTGGGTTATCTGCTTTTCCTACCTATCTGATCTTCCTACCTTCACCTGTCTCATAAAAAGAAAAACCAACTCCCCCGTCCCTCCCTCCTTCAACAGACCCGTGCAGGACAGAGACAGCTGCACTGTTTCCCCTTTGCTCTCCATGTTCTGAAGTTGTTGTTGGCCCTGCAGGCCCATCCAGGGTCCCTCTTCTGATACAGAGATGTTGCTGCTTTCATAGTAAAACTCCTATGCTGGGCAATGTGGCATCTCCATACAGGACCCTGCTGGAGTGGCTTTGCTCACCAGGGCTTGGTGGGGAGACAAACCCACTGTCAATGTCTTGGCCAGCTCAGGAAACTTGTTTTCTGAGTGGGAGAACATTCAGCCCTGCAGACAGCAATGGGATTGTATTTCTCCCCTGTTAAAAGATAAAAATGAGTTTATTCATGTCAACTCTGACACTATGAGGTGGTGTGGGAGAATGCCAAAGCAGGACCAAAAGCAAGGGCTGGGAATAGTGTGATCAGACTGCCCTAATGCCAGTAGGGGCTTTTATCTTTACTCAGGACTTTGGTAATTTCAGATTTTTTATGTGTCTGTGTTGATCGCTGACCCGAAGTTTTAATTCACCGCTCCACTGTAAAAGGCTACTCCATTGTTCCTAGAACAACTTCTTTTTCGGTCTTAATACTACACAACTGAGAGGACCCCTTGGGGCAAGAAGCCCAATCCTTAGCTATGGTGGGCAACTGTATCATACAGTTGCTTCCATGAAATTATTTTCAAAGGGTTCACATACATACATGTGTATATCCTTCCTACTCCTGTTGTGCCATGTTTATATGATAGCGTATCACAGATGTAACCTATTATTTTGTGACTCAGGCTGCGAGTTAACACATATAACCACAGGCATGTGGAGTATGAGCAGATATCAGCCACCGATAGTATTACAGCTCTCTCTGCAGTTTGGGGATGTGCAGGCTGTTGTGAACAAAGCCCTGCCCCTGTGTGCACCACACTTGCACTGCCTGCAAGTAACCACATGCAATACTCCAAGAAATTTAGGAACTGATGATTAGGTAGTCCACAGCAAAACATCGGAAACAGGGTGATAGAGTCACTCCATGGGAACCACTTTCTCAAACTGGATGAAAAGGAGCAAGTCTAAACATGTTGTGTTTTGCTCTGACATAATTAGCACAGCAAAGAAATTAGCTGTCTCCTGATTGAGTAAAGGTGTATACCACACAGCAGCACTCCAGCAAACAAAATGCCTCTGAAATTATCTGAACCAGGATGTCACTGTAAAGGGAAATTGCACATTATATTGTAACAGAAATCCAGGGGATGTCAGCTGAGTGTCAGCAATTACCTCTGGATCCATAACAAACTCATTCTCATTCGTGCCTTGGCTAGTGGAGCAGAGCAGCCTGCATCCGTGGGAGCTGCAGGTCTTGCATTAGGGAACATTTGGTCTCTGAGCTGCGAGTTCCTGGTAGTGGTGTCGGGCAGGTACAGCCCAGAGCAGGAAGCAAGACAGATGGCACAACTCATTCTGCCCGTCCCTCCTGTCCATGAGTACCCCATGCTGCAGCTCATCCCACCTTTTATTCATGGCAGATGGTAGATTTGCAGACCGTATAAATGGGTGCTGCAGGAGTAATCCTCTTTTTTTTTTTTTTTTTTTACCCCCCTGCAGCTGGGATATATTCTTCACCTTGTGTGAACTAGCAGGGCAGTAAAAGACAGCACATCTACTTTTTGTGTGTCAGACATGACATTTAATTTACCCACTCATATCAAATAACTCTCTCTGATTACTGAGTTGAAGATAACAACAACCAGTGACAAGAAAATAGAGCATCAGTGACTTCATAACTTTTGTTCCTCGTGTGAACAGGTATTCTTGATTTGCTGAAGAATCTTAAGACAAGTATTAAGAAAGAAATAGAATAAAAATATAGTTTGAAGGTTTACACTAAACAAGCTCTAAAGAAGACACTGGAATTAAAAAGTTTAGGTTGGGTTTTGTTTAGCTTTTTTTTTTCCCCAGATACATTTTATAAAGTAGGAAATATCAATGTATCATCTCATAAAAAAAGAGTTTAAACACAGAATAAACTAAGACGTTGTACGTAACACCTGTAAGACCTGTACTAAAGTCTGCTTTTAGTGCCTCAGAACATGATTGCTGACATGCTGAGTGTTCAAAATGCCAAAATTTATGGAGGTTTAGAGTTTAAAAGAATCTGCAAAGCACAAAAAACAGGTTTCATTTGAAAAGTGTGCTTCAAACAATGCAAATTCTCAAAGAATTTCAGAAGTCTAGTTTGTGGAAGGAATAAATGGAAGGTCATTCTTCTCTCCTGTGATATTTGTCATCTTTTGCTCTAATAAAGTTCAGCTCCATTGAACCTAATGAACCTTTTGACAAAAGTATTTGGCTTACATATGCCTGTGCAAAAATTTCTCCTCTAGCAAGAGTGACAAATTTTTCAGCAAGTGAGACTCACTCAGATTAGTGAATCCAACGCTGTCTGGTGGGTAGACCCAGAAGCTGAGAGGGAGCCTGTGTTGATCATCACTATTTCAGCAAAGTCAGTGGTTAAAACTGTATGTCTGGTGTAGGACAGTGGAGACAGAGGCACTCACACAAGGTCTGAAGTTCAGGTGACTCCTGTTGATCAAATGCACGAACAAACTCCTAAAAGAAAAACACTTTTCAGCTGGAGCGAAGAAGTGAAAATGTGAAAAAGAAAGTGACAAAGTGAACGCCTTTGCAATGTTAATGTGCAGTGTAATGGGTTGTTCCTTTATAGTGTGACTAGTGTTCTACTAAAAACTTTATGATAACAGACCTCTTGTTTAGGGGATCACTTGAAGATTATGTTCGACAATTCTCTTTGCTTTACTGATCAATATTTCAATGAATGTGTATATAATAAAATTATAAAATATGTATTCTAATAATATATATTATAATATCTCACAAGACCTTGTAAGGACTCAGAACGAATACTTCAGTAGCAAAATAAAATTGGGCAGTGTACATACAACAAGTCAGTCTATCCCTGTATGGGAGATCTCCCACAAACTGAAGGAAATTCTGAAATCAGTAGGTCAAATGTTCTGTTGGCACAGCTGTCCTATTCCATTGGAAAGAACTTTTCTCATTAAAAACAAATGTAAAATTTTGCATGAAGCTGTTTCTCAGCTAATTTAGAGCAGGCTCTTTCATGTGCTTATTCCTAAGAGATGCAAAACATTCTTGGCTGCTCTTGAAATGAAAGATGTAATTGTTTAGTACCTTGCAGGACTGGGCCACCAGTAATCAAGGCTGATTGCACGTTCTGGGGACCTCAGGCAATGCAGTAAGGTCATCTACTTAGTGACCTGCTATACTTAATAAATATAGCTATCTCACTGGAAAGTCATTGCATATGTTTAACCTGAAAATTAATCAGAAATATTTTACTGTATTAGTAAATTAGAAATATTATTTCATTGCACCCTCAAAATTGAGAGTACTTTTTTTTTCACTTTGATTACATAGGTTTCGTTCCTTGGTCAGTATATTTATGTTTCTTCAGTAAGTGTAATTTGAACGAGGAAGAGAAATATATGACTGATACATTAAAATCAATCATGATAGCAAATTTAATTTCCAAAAAGTTCTTTAAATATTCTGGAAAAAAGTCTAAGTGATGACACAATGTAGTGCAATGGTTAGTACTCATTTGCTATATTAAAGCCAGAAATATGCTGTACCTTAATTTTCCTCATGACAATAAATGGCTCTTAACTTTACTGGCAAGTCCAAACTTCACCACAGCTTTTGAGATTACTAGGTTATCTTGCACACGCTACTTAAAACGCATGTGGCAGAAGGGTATATGACATGCATAGGTCACTCTCCAAAGCCCAGTGCAGTGCATGAGCATCATTTCCACACCACAGAACATGTTCATAATGTTATGCTAATGTACAATACAGAACTTTTTCCCAGAAGTCTAGCAGGAGTATTTGAAATCTTCTTATTGTAAGTCACAGGATTCATTTATTAAGCGTGGGCTCCAAATCCCTGTTCTAAGATCAGGCCCTTCAAGGCTAGGCACGCAGGGATGCCTAGTGTCCAGGCATCTCCTGACCACAGAGGACACACGACAGAGGGGAAGCTGCCAGAAACCTCCTTTGTCTTGAAGGCTGTGGCAGTGAAGTAGGATGAAAACCTTCGGAGCTTGTAGCCATAATCAGTTGCTGATGGTTTGAGCTGAGGAACAGGAGCTCCAAGGGTGCCAGCTTGCTCAGTGAGAGGTATGAGCTGGAGGAGAGGAGCTGGGAAGCCCTCAGTGGAGCAGTCTGGACCCTCAGAATGGACAGGTTCCTTGGGCTGGCCCTGTACTGCTGACACCAGGCCATTTGGCCACAAGGCACAGACTGCTGACTATATCTGCGCTACACAGCCCTTTGCTCTGCATCTGTTTCAGATGCTTTCTGGTGCCCCCATGACCCTAGCTCAGAGCTGTTTTGCGTTTGCTTGTGTGAGGTGGAAGTGTCTGAAGTGATGCCGTTGGAGTGGCGTGAAGCTGAAGCGAGGCCTCAGGCTCCCTGGCCCACAGCACGGGTCGGATGTGCACAGTCTGCTGGGACAGTACTGGGGGCAGTGTTGGGTGGAGGCAGGGCTGGGGAACACTGGAAAAATTAAATAGTATGGATCATCTCCAGCCTGGTACCTTGGCCCACTTATTTACCGGGCAAGAGACTCTGAGCTGCAGTGACTGCCTTGGGTGAAGGTTTAGCCTGAAGGTTTTCAGCTGTCACCCTGTGTTCATGGAAAACCTGCTGTTAAAGAGGACTGCTTTGTGAAATTGCATCAAAGAGGGATTTTTACTGTTTGTCGTTGGATTGTATTTCAGTGCTAAATCACATCAACACCAGAGAGATGTCGGGAAAAAATGGAAAATGTGTCACTGCTGTCATCCTGAGTTTTGTTTACATTTCTTTACATTAAAGCTCTGATTTCTGTAGGAGTTTAGAGGTTGATCATGTTCTCATCTCTCCTAGGTTTCAGGAATATATTGTTCAGTACACAGTCAGGTCTTGGTGTTGCCTGTATTATGTTTATATATTTTAAAATTATATGGTCTAAAAGATGCTCCTAGGAAAGCATATGAGCACTTAAAGCTGTAAGTTTACAATTTGCAGTTTAGCCGCCCTACTTTTTGTTATCATTTGCACATGTTAACATTATGTATTAAAAAAAAAATGTTAAAAGGGCACAAAGCTTTGAAACTCCAGCAGTAAAATGTAATTCTGTTTGTGGTTTGTATTTTTTTTTCTGGCTTTAATCTGTGCAACTTTAACTAGCTTCCTTTGAGTTTGTGCATTGTGATTGATCTTTAATTAAGAGAACACATACTACATTTTTGTCCTTGCAGATGGACCTCTTCTGCTGAAACTCTTTAAAGTCAGATCATGGCTTGGCTTCGCGAACAAAGATCTGGGAAGGGCTTTCCCCACGCTCACTGCAAGCGATGAGTGCACCCTTTGGGCCTGCGCGGTGGATTTTTTAGGTGAGGCGCAGCATGCGCGGAACTGGCTCCATCCTTTACACCTGAGGTTCATCTGCCAGGGCCTAGCGAGCTTGGACGGTGACAGCAAAGTCCTCGGGTCGTAGGTTTGGTTAGAGTATCCTTCTCTTAGATGGATGCCTTACAGGGCTAAACGAGCTCTATCTGCCTGGGTTTGGAGTCAGAGTTGTCCTTCTCCTAGGATGGTGCCCGAAGGCTAGTGAGCCCATCCTGCCCATGGACACACTTTGTCTGACCCTTCAGCCGAGACCTGTCTGGCTTGGGAGACCCCACCGGAGGCACACGCCACCACCAGCACAGCTCTCAACCTCACAAGGGCACACAAGCTCCTTCCCCACGGCAAGGGGGTGCCCGTGAAAGAGTCGCTGCTCTACCTCCGGACATCACAGACCCGGGCACGGGGCGGCCGGGACTTGCCGAGAATGGGAGTCCTGGAGGTGTAAAGTCAGATACCTGGCATGGCAACATGCTTCATATGGATGGCCTGGTAATGAATTCATTATTTGATTTTACCCTTGTATTCGCTGAGCCTCCAATGCCTTATTCATTCCACATTGTGCAAACCTGCTGTAATGCAGAATTATTTGTTTCCTTATGACCATGTCTTTCATGTTGCTCATTAGCGTACCCAGCTGTTTCACAAGCAGCAATGAACTTATTGCCATACTCGTTGCTGCAGTGAAGAGTATTATTAGTCCCATTTTTCAGATAATAAGGTGAAACGGAGGTATATAAGTAATAACTTTTAACTATACATTTTGAACATCAAGTAAGAAAACGATAGACAACTATTCCTCAGACTTTATTTGTTCACATTACAGCCCTCCCCAATGTCAGCTGTGGGTGCGAGAGGAGGCTGCGCTACTGCAGGACAAATGCAGCCTCCTGCTCGAGCTGAGCGCACAGTTAAGGGGCTGTGGGGGGATGGCTTTGGGGGAATGGCTTTGTGAGGCTAGCTAGGTAAAAGGGCTTGAAAACAGACCTATGCCTTTCAAGGTCTGTGAAGGGCATTGGTCTGTAGGGAGTGGTCTGGTTGACGCAGCCACCTTGTGTAACCTACACCTCGGTTTCATGTCTGGCTCCTGGGCCAGTGCATCTGCGAAGAGCAATTGCGGGAAAAGTGCTGTCTTAGCCTCTTTATGCTGGGGTCAGAAAGAAAACAGGCTTAGCATGGACCGAGTCCTTGAAAATGCTATATATCAACTGCTACTAAGCATATGCAATCAAATATTTTCACAATTATTTATAACATGGCTACTTTTGAGCATTATACCCCTCCACACACATAGGTGTATAATAAAAGGCTTATCTGTCACACAAAGACTACTCAATGCCAAATTTCACTTCCTTGCCCGAAGTCATCTTACTACCAGAAATTATTGACAAAACTGTTGCAGTAATCACTGGTAAATACTACGATTGGCAAATAATATCTTTTCTGATGACTTTATTATTGGGAACAACTGGAAAATTTATGCTGACACTCTTTTGGAAAACAGACATGGAAAATTTCAACCGCAGCAGTTAAATTCTGGAAGAGTTTTGAACAACTAAAATGAAGGGTTTCTAATGGGAAGAGTTTGGCAGCATTAACTACAAAGAGCCTTAGCCATTCGCTCTGCAGTTGCTTTTCTCCAATTGTGAGCTGCAAATCACCTCTGCCCCTAATTCTTGCCGGAGTCACAGTCCTCAGTAAGACCCCCAGGAATTTTTTTTTTTTTTTTTGTATGGGACATGGGAGTAGAGAGGTTGAGTAGCTCTAGTTTATAGTATTTGTTTGAAAACCACAGTGCTA
The DNA here is from genome assembly GCF_000710305.1 of Buceros rhinoceros silvestris. Taxonomy (NCBI): domain Eukaryota; kingdom Metazoa; phylum Chordata; class Aves; order Bucerotiformes; family Bucerotidae; genus Buceros; species Buceros rhinoceros. The sequence continues at coordinate 41,977 of NW_010389204.1, forward strand.
AAGCACGTATGGAAGTATATGAGTATAAAATAAGAAGTAGAAATCAGTTTTATGTACAATGCATATAATGAAATTTTTCAATTTATTCATCTCTCTGGAATGGGTAAGAATAGTGTTATCTGTTATTTGCACAGCTGATACTTTCAGTTGTAAAACCAGTGTGAGGTATTTTCAGTTTTGTTTTTGTTTTGTTCTGTTTTTAATTATGCGGATTCGATGTGAGAAAGATGCAGAGGGTAATATCATATGAATGTGAGTACTGTCCACAAATGAAAAAAATCAGTATGTACTTGTTAGGACAAATAAATTATAGAAAGGGTACAGGGGATTTATTGTGTATCTGTGGCACAAGTGCTGTTTCTGTGACTTTGCTCAAAGAAATCCCAAGTGCAACAATGCCATAACTTATTTTTAAAGTTTATAATTCTGGTAGCATCTGCTTAAAAATAAGCCAAAGGCCCTCATCTTTGAAGTGTTTCTTCAGTGTCAGGTAAAGACAATACTTTGTAGGATCTGTGCAGGAACAGCATGGGGTTAAAATGTGCTTATTTTTACATCTTTGGGAATTGTCAGTCATTTTGTACCTGTTTATTTCACAGTCAGATTCCAATTACAACCTGCTGCTAGGAAACCTGGCCATAAAAGTTGGAAAATACAGCATAGAACACTTTATTATATACTGAGGTATCATCAGAATAGTTGGTGTGTGTATTTGGGAGGGGGTGAGGGAGAGCAGCAGCAAGGAGGTCTTTTAAGTTTCCCTTGCGAGGCATGACCCAGTGAACTTCTTGTGACTGGGAAGATTACACCAGCACCATGCAGAAAACAGGTTCTCACTGTGAGAACATTCATTCTCCAACTGCATGTGTCGGGGGAAATATATGAGCTAGATTGTTGTGATTGGTAATACGGAATTGATTGGACATGACAAAACTATACAAGTCAACACCCCAAGGCATGTTTTACCAATGGGATGGTAAAATTATTAAGATTTAAGGTTTGAGAGGTCTGACTAAAAGAAGTAAAAGAACAGTCTTTTTGACTAGGAGCTGATAGTCTGTGTTTGTTTGTTTCACCCGCTCCACTGCTGATCAAAGGCAATATGGGGTGTGTGTCGTAATACAGGCTCCACCAAGAGCCATCCCGCCACTTTCTCACCTTATTTACTGTGTAAGGCCTTCTTAGAGCTGTGGCAGCTAGCAAACTACTGAAGGAGTCTGTCCCTGCTGGAGATGGATACCTGACTTTGTTAACATCATAATGATTGGTTTTGCTCCCCTCTCTCTTTTCCAATTTTTTTTTTTTTTCTGGCACAGCTTACAGGCTGGGTCTCTGCAATCACTTGGCAGAGCACAGGGGAGCAGAGCAGAGCGGAGCAGAGCAGAGCTGCCCAAATGTTCTCTTGCTGTGGTCATGGTCCTTAAAGCTCTTCTGTGACCTGTACTAAGTTGTAATTGTGTTATTACACAAAGGTACACATTATTATTGATGTATAATATACATTACTCCTGGATTCCCCAGATCTCTGACAGCAGCCTGCAACCCCAAAATTGGATAGTAACAAGGTTCTTATAATAAGATAACAAGAAAGTTACTTGTATATTAAAAGAAAAATATCCCCTTTTTTCTCCCTTTTCCTTCAGTTTTAAGACTTTCAGAGGTCTTTGCGCTGTATTTCAGTAATTTATCTTCAAGAATTCAAGCAGATGTTTTAGTCCAAAGGAACAACTTTTTAAAGATACGTATTTTTCTTAGCAAGACCACATCCACTGAACAGAAACATATTATCTGGAATTTATAATGTAATATTGTTTCTCTGAGTCATCATAATGAATCCACATTAGTTTATTATCACTTGTGTTCAGCCCCAACACATTATCTAAATGATGTTGAGCTTCTATATGTGAACACTGAAGTCTTACAAATAGTAGCTGCTACTCTGATTCAGAACGTGAATGGGCAAAATGGTCTTTATAATGAGTATTTATTTATGGAAAGTGATAAAATCTTAGGTAAGACATTAAATCAAGATTGGAACAGTAGAAACACACACTGAAAGACTGTGAGAAACAAATACATTTCACTTCACGTTGAAGCACCCGTGACTGTACTGAATGACATCCACCTGGATGCAAGTTTCCGTGCTAACACTGTGTCCACCCAGCAGAAGTAGTCGGGCCTGAAGATGTTCCACAGCTTTTGGAGGACCATGCAGCACACACTCATTCTGCTTGTCCTGCTGTCTTCTCAAAACCCAAGGCTGTGAAGGAGACCCAGCTCCACGACCTACAGCTTCTACCTGAGGTGCCAGCAAGTCACTGGCTGGCTGTGGCTTTTCTGGGGCTGAGCTCAAGAGGAGACGCTCATTCCCTCAGAATCACTCATTTTAGGTACTGAGCGGTTGTCTTCTTTCTGTAGTTGTCTACCCTACTGCTCCTGCTGCCAAGTCCTGTGTTGCTTAAGGTCATAATTGCTGCCGCTGCTGGACTAGTGCTGTTTTCACTATACATGTGCCTGGAACTTCATAACATCGTCTACTCAGACGATGTGGAATTGAGTATATTTCAGATTTGTAAATATCACATATGATTCAAAGATTTTTAATCTCAAAGTAGAACCCATAAACATCAGAGTTTATGTTCATGCTTACCAACATAAAAAAGCCATCTTTTTTTCTTTGAATTGGAAGTCTCAATTTAAAATGAATACACTTGTCTTTAAAAATACTATTTACATTCATGGCAATGACAGCCTGTTCTAAGGCTTAAATCTACTCTCATTATTCTCAGATGTTAATGAATTCAAAAGTGCTTTTTTTTTCCAATGGGAAAAATATCTTCTGCATCACTATGGCCAACCTGAGTTAAATAATTTTGTCCAATATTATGTATCACATTTTGTAAGTCTCCAGAATGGGTCATGATGTCCTTTTTCTTATTTATTTATTTATTACTTTGGAGCTTTTTCAGTTTCTGCTGTATGAAAGAAACTTCTTTTAATTACTTCCAGTGGAATTTCTAGTTGTGAGATGCAGACATAATTTTTTCTTCATTTGTGTTTCTTCCTCCAAAGCTGAGAGGATGAGTTAAAAAAGCAGAAAAAAGTTTCTGTCTCCCAATTTACAAACAAAACCCCAAATGGACAAGAAAAAGACCAGATGAATCAGAAAATTAAATAATATCTAGATATATTTATAGAGATATTGTTGCATGTATGGTTGCTTTTCAGAAGTGCCTCAGCGTTTTACTGGCACTGATTTCAATGGAGACAAAGCAGCTGGCCTACTGCAGTATTTCTGAAACCTCAGAAAGTAGTGAACTGCTTTATTAGGCACCAAGTACCTTTGGAAATCAAGCCCATGATGACCAGAAGCAATCTGTTAGTTCACTAACTGCAATTAATATCTCTTTTGTGTAATAAACTAATTTTAAATACGAAACATATTTTAAAAACTTATTTTTCCTCCTCTGTAAACAGCAGATAGAAGGTAATTTATTTTACCTGCAGAAACAATTTTAACAAGCTCTTTTTGTGCATTCTTAAAATTTTAGTTCTTTCATTTGAATACCATTCATAAAAAATTAAAGACAAAAATTATTATCAGAAAATGCACCCGTAACTATTATCTGACATAAATATATATGTACAACTAATCACCTCAGTGAAGGTATGAGGGAGAGATGAAAAGGTATTATAAAAGTAAGAAGTTTAGTGTAGCTATAGCAAAAATTGCAAATGATCGTGCCAATCAATGAAAATAAAATTTTACTCAGGGAACAGGTAAGTGATCTACTGTGACCGTGGCCATAGGTAGAGCTGATGGGGTGATGCAGAATGGAGCCCAAGACAGGGTTTGAGCACAGCTGTGCGTCCCGTGAGTTGGGATGCTGCAACCCCCTTGGCATGAGGAGCACAGGCTGCGATGGGGAAGGATCTGGGTGGTTTATTCTGTGCCCGGCCAGTGTCACTAGTCTCTTCTCAAATGCCTGGTTAGCACAAAGGGGACTGGTGAATGCCACACTTTGTGAAACGGGTGAAATGAGGCTTGAAACAGGTCAGGTGAAGGGGTTGGCTCAGTGAAATGAAGGCCTAGACCTGTTAGAACAGCACCTAGTTTTGGTGAGGTTAGGGAAGGGGTACAGAGGGTAACGCCAGGAACTGCTTGTAATGGAAATAACTTTAAAGTTCTGCCGGTCATTTGCAGTGATGCTAGGTGCTTATCTGATCTCCAGTGTGAAAGCAGGTGCCCTCACCTAGAGAGGGGACAGCTCCTGAGGGAACAGCTCTGCAAGTGGCACTGAGTAGCCCAAGGCATGATCTTCAGGGAGGGAGCAATGCCAACAGCGGCAGCATCGGAAAGCCTCATCAGGATGAAGGTGGGACTGAAGAGTGTTAATTTTGCAGCACGGGTCGTTGTGGTGGGGCAGTTACTGCAGCAGGACTGACCATGCTAGCTTTAAAATGCCCAGTCTGCAGCTGTGCTGGTTGCTGCCAACCCCATTTCAGCCCCTTGTGAGTGTTATGTATCACTGTTGCAGGGAAGACTTCCTCCAAGAGAAAAAGACAAGTCACGTGAAGCGAACACTTACAGGGATGGAAAGCAGCACCAGCCTGCTGGTGGTTAATGCAGAGCAGTCTCCCACCAAATCCCTGTCTCTTGTCACTTCCTCCCTCCTGTCAGCATCCTGATGCTGCTCCCAGCATGTTCCCAGTGCCTCCTCCAATTACTCACTTGATGCTTTCTGAAATTACTGGAAATACTCCTGTCAAAGAGTCTTTTCCTTCCCCAAGTGTGTATCCAAGGACTGTAGCCTCTGAATCTCTGATTTCATCTATTATCCTGCATCTTTTTTTTAAAGGTATGGGGTGGAAGAGACCCTATATTCTGCATGAAAACCCCAATGGCTGTAAGGAATTATTCTCTTCACCAGGTCGTGCCCTGATTTCACTTGGTCTTAAAACCAGTCTTTCTCATGCTTCTTCTCTATCAGCTTTGCTATCTTTTGGGGAAAAAAAGATGACTTGCTTCCCTGACATAACAGAAGCTGTTTATCTCCAAAATGTTTTACACAAAAATGTTTACATTCATGTAACATTCATGTAACCATTCATGTATACACACAGGCTGTAGTATATAAAGGCATGTTGAGTATCAGGCCAATTTTCACTTTTTAGCTTCAAAAGGGACTTTCTTGCCAGTAAGTCACAGGGGATTTCTTGCCAGTAAGTCACTGGGGATTTTTTTTTCGGTATTTTATTCTCAGTGACATCTTGGGGGGGGGGGGGGGGGGGCGGCAAAAAAAAAAAAAAAG
>NW_010389204.1:47359-58843 GCF_000710305.1 Buceros rhinoceros silvestris
AAGAGACATTTAGTATTTATACAAATACTCTATGCTTATTGCTCATAAACAGCAATTTAAAATGTCAGATCACTATTCTATAAATCAGATATAGACAGACAACTTACTGGACTCCTTCCAAGATACACTGAGACATGCACCAACATATCAGAGTATAATTACTTTCATTATGTATTCCAATTAATCTGGAAACAACAGACTGTAAAGATCACATCCCGCTAATTTTTGCTGACATAAACCCCAATATTATTTATAGAATCAGTTGTCCTCTGTTTACTTGATTAAAATATGGACTAATCAGGCACTGCTTTTCTAGAAATAGTTCTTGAGTATGGTAATTTGCCATCTTCTGAACATTTCTTTATCTAGCCAAAACGCAAGTGCATATTTTAATTCATGGCAATATTTTAAACCTATGTCTGTTTTAGAATCCATGACTTAACTAAAATAATTCCTAAACTAAAACACCATTTTTTAACAGGTATCTTAACTGTATAGCCTCTTATGTGAACCCATGTTCTACTTCTGATATTCACAAGGTGTTTTCTTGCTTGAACACAGCCCTTTTCCAATAATCATAAGCAATTATTTCAAGTTGAAAATCATTTTGATAGTGAACTCATCTTCACCTTTGACATTGCTCCAGCAAAGGGGAAAGGATATACAGCAGTTGCAGGCATGTAACTTCCTGACTCTGTCTTGACAACTCATTTATTCATCCTTCTTTGTCTGCAAATGCAGTGATTGATCTGTCTTTATTATTTGTTTCAAAACTGCTTCCTTCTTCCTTGAAAATTGTAGCTTCATTTTTTCATATCTGGAGTTCTCCACAGAAGAAAAAGAAATAGAATTAATCTTAAAATGTTGTAGGACATTAAAAACATTAGCTAATTAAATACTATTATATAGCAGATTTTAATAAAAAAACCCTTTAGCTCTCACAAAGTATAGGGAATTTAAAGGAAAAATCTTGATCACAGCTTCCTGGAAGGGCAGCTCATGTTCTGAGTGGATTGAGGAGAAATCTACTGCAAAACCTGAGTCCTGGGATTTGAAGCACCTTGAGTGTCTTGCTGGCTCTTGGTGTTACCTGCCCAGCCTCAGGAGGACCTGGGGACAGGAGGTAGCCTTTTGTTACTTTCTTTTCTTCCAACCTTGGGCAACATTTTTAAATTAATTTGAGAGAGAGCAAGTTGCCCATAAGTGGATGAGTATACCATGAGTTCACAGTCCAGGGCTTCCTCCCAGCTTCTGCTGCTTTACTGGTCTGAAAGTTCCCCATACTACGTTGTGAGGGCACTCCTGCTCTGTCCTTGGGTTTCAGTCCCTGGTAGCTGCGCCAGCCAGGTCGCCCCCTCCTTTTCTTAAGGAGCTCTTCTGGCAGTCTGGCATCCAGCCCTCTCCCACTGTTTCTGTAGGTACACCATTTGTGTGTACCAGCCAGTTTCAAAATAGCCCCAGTATCAGTTTCCTGTACATCTCTGCTTCACAGATCAGTGAACTTGAATTACATTTTCCACACGATGATGTTTCCGATGATTCCTTGGTGTTTTTTTGCTAATAATCACAAGGGAGGCAGCAAGAATGAAGGGTTCCTGCTCTGATGCTTCCTGGGGTGAACACGATGCCCATGTTCAGATCATACCAAGAACTATTCTCCACCCTTGGGGCAGTGCAGCAATTGCAGATTTGCATGGAAGATGAACACAGGGTGTGGGTTCATGATGGCCCTGCTTTAGTAGGTTCGTTCCTCCTGGACAAGTACTACCTGCACAGAGAAGACCCCTGAAGACAAGGACATCTTGCCTTAATGGGCAGTGTGCAGTGGCCCCAGAGCTTTTCACAGAGAGAGGAAAGATACTGCTTTTGCCTATTCCTAATCTCTCAGCTTCCCAAACACTGGGTTGATTATGTTTGTAACACCCTCTTCCTCTATCAGTTTAAGTCTTCTGACCTCATTCCTCCCTCTTGGCCCCTTCTTCATTGGCACCATGCTCCATTCAGAGCTTAATTACTCCACCACGCTTTGTGTTCCCTAGTTTGAAGCTACTACTTTTTGTTTTGTCATATTCTGGTAATGCGAGTAATCCTCTTCTTTTCAACGTATTTGTAGTCTGTGATCTTGTATCCCCTGAGCCTTCTCTTTGCCAGACTGTGGAAATTGAGTTTCTTCTGTCTAACCTCACTAGATACCCTTTTAATGTTGTTTTCTCTGTGTGTGTCTCCTGTAGTTTCACAGCACTTCCAAGCTGTGGGGAGCAGAATAGACTCAAAACAAGGTCCCAGTGCGCTTACCCATATAAAGCATTCTGTAGCCCATATTACCTTTACAAAATAACAGCATACAATCACCCGTTCCTCCCAAACTTTTTCTCCAACTCTTAACTTGAAGGGAGGTATCAAGGAAAAGGGACATCCATTAACCTATCAACAATCTGTCAATTTAAAATCTGTGCCCAGTCTAAAACCCATAAGGGGTTTGATTCACCATTCAAGGCATTACTGAGACTGGATTACAGTTAAGAGTCTTTTGGCTGAGCCTTATCTAAACTTCGCTGGCTGAATACATTTATTCTAATGAAGTTATTAATGGCTTACATTGACTGATTTAAAGCCTTTGTCTTTCATACATAAATCTATTCTTCCAGACTCTCCAAATGGAGAGTCTTATGTTTAGCTGCACTGAGGATACATTAGAGAAGATAATAACCAGAAGTGCCTTGGCTCCTTCATGTCCTGGATCCTTCTCAGCAAGGGAACGTGTAATAATTTACAGAATGACTTAATTGAAGAAGCTATGGAAGTACAAAGTGATCAGAAAATTTACAGTGGTTTCTGATGTACAAAGGTATTGTCAGCAAGCACTAATGCCTCAGCTGGTTTTCCTCCATTATCTTGTCTGTGCTATTTATTTTTAGACCCTGATGGTTTAATCAGTGCCATGCGGGCTGAAGGCTCCATGTACCTGGAGCTCCTGGAGGGCTACAACTGCAGGTTGCAAGAGCATCATGGCAATGACTGGCATTCAGCCCCGTGCAATCTGGTTTTATTGGAAGTTATTTGTTAAAGGTGGGTATCTCAAATCATCCAACATTTTAAATGCCCCTTGGCCTGAGACATCTCGCATCTGCTAGTCATGCCTGCAAAAATAAAAGAATAAAATCTGTGCAGAAAAATGCCTCCCATTTTTTGGTAAGTATCACTGGAAAAATAAAAGTAAACTCAAAACAATGCTTTTTCTAGAATCTCTGTTTATCTCAGGATATTTTCAGTACAACACCTCCTCTCTTCGCTTTAATATAGTAAGTGGTAATTGCACCTCTTGGGTATATCTTGGCTGATGCCTAAAACACATCTAGAGCTGTTTTCATATTACTATGAAAAACTGTTTGAAATGAGAGGCTACAAGCACTCTAATATGAGCCATCAATAAGCCTCCTCTATCATTTAAAAAAGCTAAGCGGTGCTGAGATTTATTAAAAACCAAATATAATTGCACTGGAATACAAAATATCATAGCCCCATTCCATTACATGAAAAACAGAGGAGAAAATATAAAAATAATGAGTTCTATGCATTCAGAAATCTCATAGAGCCCAGATCATAACTCTGGTCTTGACTTGACAGTGTACAAAAGCTCTACCCTGTGCCACAGAATTTCCCCAGAACTTGCTGGTTCGAATAATACTTAATGGCTTCAGTGCAACTATAATTTCTCTTTAAGAAAGTTACTTTCTCCTGCCGTTATTGCAAAGGAAGTCCAAACCAAAAGCATAATTAAAATTACGTTGTGCTTTCTAGCACAAATGATGCTGTATTTTGTAGGCTTCTCCGTAAGAGGTAAGCAGCGTGGATCTTGCCTAGTACTTTGCGGGAGAGACCTCCTGGGAATCTGCAAGGTGCAGTGGGCACAGCACAAGAAGTCAAGGCTAACCATTTGACAGGCAAGAAGCCATAGCATACAAATAAACTGGAGAACACCATTTGCCTGTTACACAGCACCTTGAGAGACAGGTAGGGAGCACAGCAGGTAAATTCATGTTTGCAAAATGATCCTCTTCCAAGCTTGGATCTCATGTCATAGAGCAGTTCAGGCTGTCCACAAGTGCTATAGGCTGTGTGTAGGCTTCTGCACGGGCATGTGCTCAGTGTGAAGAAGGTGCTCTAAAATACAAATACCAATAATCGTCCTTAGTCTCTCTCTTCTAAAATACACATTTCTAACTGAGCAGAGTTGAAATATTCTTTACATGCTAGTCTAAAGAAATTCAGATTTACTATGGAAAATTGCACAGTAGCTATTGCTTATGTACAAGACCCCCATGGGGATTCCAAAACAATGGGATCAAATTCCACATAAGTGATCTTTTAATTTCAAGACAACATTAATTTATTAGAACATCTCACACTAATCTTCCTTCCCATCCTCCTCCTGGTCCAATCCCACTGCAAAGTTTGCAATTAAATGTATTTGTTGACATTTGTTAATAATTTTTCCACCATCATTCACGCTGGAGATAGTTTTTTCTTTAAAATTCTGTATTGCTTGGCTTCAAATCCTAATCCTGCACAAAAGACACACTGCACTAAAGCAAGTATTTCTGTCAAACGTTACCTAGCATGGTGGAGAAGAGTAGCAATGTGGGGTTGTAGGTTTATGACAGAGAGGAGCATGAAGCTGCATCTCTACAGACATCTCCAAGAGTCTGGCGTCAAAATGAATGTTTGTGCTGTCCATGAAAGAGTGGAATAGGGATTCTTGAGCTTTCACCTTGCCAAGACAAGACATCCATGTAGAAGGTGGCTGGGCAGCATTACGACCTGGGATCTGGAAGGTGTAGGCTGCATTTCCTCGTAGAACTGAGCCTGGGTCTTGCACACCGACAGGCACACTGCGTGTCACCACCCTGTGGTCCCAGCTCTGGGTGTCCACAGGGAGAAAACATCTCAACTTTTCACAGCTAGTTTGTGCTTCTGAGGTTTTCTATTTTGCTAGGAGGTCCCAAACCATTATATTAAAAAAAAATTCTAAAACTCAATTAAGAGTTTACATATAGTTTCACAGCAAACATTACATTTTGAATTTCCTGAATTACCAGGAAATTTGTAGGTTCTTGCAACTAACTTCTTGTGCAAGAAAATGGAAACTTGCATGTATCTTAGCTTGGCCTTTAACAGGTTGCTTAGTGCAACAGGAAAACATAATTGAAAGTGTTCATAGTCATAAATCTCAAGAATGCAAAGAATAATGCCAACAACCTGCATTTGTGATGCAACAGTCCGTTATCTGCTTGCTAAACAATTCTGTGTTTTAGGAAATAATCCCATGCATACGGCTCTAAGAACATGAAAGGAAAGAAACGAAACAGGTACAATATGAAATGTCTGCTGTGCAGCCTTCTGAGAAGTGGGGAAAATGTAAAGAGAAAATACAATTTTGTATTCTGTGAATTCCAGTTCTTAAAAGCTGTCTGAACGAAATATCTACTGTTAGCTGCCCTATAAAGAAGAATGGGAAATGGGTAGCTGAAATATATGAAAGGAACAATAGTCTAAAAGCTAATTGCTTATTTCCACTTAATTCAAAAAGATAAAATTGCCTGAGCAATATGACAGAAGTAATTTACTCCCAGGCTGTGAATGACGTAAGCCTCACATGTTTCCCCTCTTCAAGAAAAACCTGTGGAGGAAAGCTGAAGCAGTAAGCTCATGTATGCGTTTCTTTCCAGGGTGAGGTTTGCCATTTAAAGATGGTATGTATCTCTCAAGCCTGAACAGGGACAGGTCTCATCCACAGAAGCACCCTTCCCTTGCACAGGGTTCAGGTCCCTCATGTCAGCTTAAAAGTCAGCACACATGCCCTTTTTGTACTAGCAAGAGCTCCTGTTGTTCCCAGAAGCCTCCTGGAGAGGGTCTTTGTGGTTCATATGTGGTCTGACTATACATTGCAGCTGTCTCCCCACTGGAGGGGAGCATGGGTTGGCTGAGAAGCCAAAGAGTTATGGTGCTAGTGCTGCACTCAGTGCTGGTCCATCAGCCTGCATTGATGGACGTCTGTCTGGTCTTACAAAAAGAGAGGACAGCATCTCTTCCTTAGCAGTGGACTGCGATAATAGGGAACACTGGTGGAACTGGAAGTAGAAATTAAACTCAGTACTGAACGTGCTATATAGCAGGACTTCGAGTTTAATAGCCTAAAAGTTAGGACAGCAAAAGCAACCATCATCCACACAAAAGGACACACCAAAATGTATTTCTTTGCAAAACTAAAGCAATTAATCTAAAATCACCGCAATAGAAAAATAATTAAATCCATAGCACTGAGTGAAATGAAGTATTGTCATTACTATCATAGTATCATAGGCTCATAGGATAATTCAGGCTGAAACGGACCTCAGGAGGTCACTAGTCCAGCCTCCTGCTCAAAGCAGGGTCACTTCTGAGCCCAGATCAGATTGCTCAGGGATTTATCCAGTTGGGTCCTGAAAACCTCCAGGTATGGAGACTGCACAGCCTTTCTGAATAGTATTCCTTTCTGAAAGGAAATAGTATTTCCTTTCAACCAATCTTAATGTCTCTCATTTTACTTTATGCCTGTTAGCTCTCGCCCTCCTGCCATGCACCACTGTGTAGAGCCCAGCTCAGTCTTCTTGACAACCTCCCCATAGGTGCTGGGAGGGCTGCTTTTGAGTCAGCCCAAAGCTTCCTCTCTTCAAGTTGGTTCCTTCAGCCTCTTCTCACAGGGCAAGTGCTCCATCACCCAACCAGCCCAGGGCCCTCTACTGAACTCACTCCAGTTTGTCCACGTTGTTTTTTGCTCAGTGTCTAGATGTGGTCTAACAAATGCTGAGAAAAGGTGGGTAATCCCTTCCCTCAATCAGCAGATGAGCACACCGGAGTGTTTCCAGTTACCTTCTCCTCCTCACGTGCCTGGAAGTGTTCTCCGAGAGGACTCACTGAATGATTTTGTGAGGGAACAAAGTGAGGATGAACAGCCTGCAGTTCTCTGGGTTGACCTTTGTGCCTGTTTAGCTTAAACTCTTACCTTTCTCCAGTTGTTGGGAACCCCTCAATTATCTCCATCACCTTCCAAAGATGATAGACAGCAGCCTTTCAAGGGCATCAGATAGTCATCTCAGCAACCTTCAATGTAGCCCATCTGGTTCCATGGACTTGTACAGGTGAAGTTCTCGTGACTAATCCCTGACTTGACTCTTATCCACTGCTGGCAGTTCTTCCCTTTGAACCCCGGGAGACCTTGTAACTGAAGAGTACAGCAAAGAAGACACTGAGAACCTCACCCTTATCTGTGTTTACTGTCACAGTTCACTTACTCAGGCAGCAACAGGCCCCAGTTTTCCTTGTTCAGCCTTTTATCATTAATGCAGTGCTCTAAGCTCTTCTTCTTCTGCTTGACATCCCTTGCAAGTCTCAATTCCAGCTGAGCTTTGGGTTTCCTGATATTGTTACCTGGGCAATATTTCTGAACTTCTCCTTTGTAGCCTGTGCTTCCACCTCCTGTATGTTGCTTTTCTGCATTGGAGCTTTACCATGAGCCAAGCTGTCTTCCCCACCTGTGCTTTGAGGGTGCTGTCCTTAAAATCTTGCCAGCTCTTTTAAGCATCAATCAGAGCTGCCCCATGGGATCCTACTCACCATTCCCTGAACAAGCAGCAGTCTGCTCACCTGGAGTCCAGGGCCTGTGATGTGCTGCACTCCTTCCTCTTTCCCCACAGGATCATGGACCCCAGTGTTGAGTGGTCACTACAACCATGCATACCACCTACTATCATGTCCCCAACCAGCTCTTTGCTGTCAGTGAATAGCAGATGCTGAGGAGCATCACCCTGCTTGATCCACCCAGTACCTCCATCAAGAAGGTCTCCCTTGTTCCAAACAAAATCATTAAAAATAGGGATTGAAATGATAAAAATATGAGCAAGGTTTACATGTTAGCATTCAATAAACCATACTCTGTATTTCAAGCCATCTCTGAGTTTGATCACAAGCCTATTTTATGTATTAGGGGAAGAAAGAAAAAAGAAAACTTACATCAAAGGAACAGAGTGCAAGGAATAGAGTAGAAGAATGGACCATTTTAAACTCTGACTTACTGCATGAGATTTTCAGCTATTGAAAAGTCATAAAGAACCCCGAAAGATCCATGGAGTGTCTTCTGGAATGTGAGAACAATCAATTAGGTCAAATGATGTCTCTGTCACATAATGCGGAATCTAACAGTGATCAGTACAGGTTGCCTAGGGTTTGGATATGGGACAGAATACAACTGAAGGATGGTCTTGTGTGGAGCGCCATCTGGTACACCAGGACTGCAACCGGTCTTGCCTATCCCACATTGGCCTTTTCAGCCGTCAGTGCGCTTGCTGTAAGCGTGGGTAAAGCCCTTCCCAAATCTTTGTCCGTGAAGCCAAGCCATGATGATGATGACACCAGGACACTGTCTCATCTTTGCCAGTCATTGGGTTTGGACTGTTGGGCTGCAGATTGCACCTAAACCATGCTGCTAAACAGTCCTGGTAATCCCATCCTTTACAAACTCATCTAATTTCCTTTAGAGCTCATTTATAACTTTGGTAAAAATAAATCACACAATTCAATTATGTGTTGCGTTGGAGAAATGCTTCCTTTTGTTTGTCCTAAAGATACAGCTGAGGCTGTTCCCTAGCTCTTGAGTAACAAGAAACAACGGGAAACAATGAACAACAATTCCCCATTCACCTTCTTTGCACTTACACAGTTCTCATAGATACCCATCAAAGCAGTTCTCAAGCATTTTCTTTCCTGATGAACTTCCCTCAGGATACATTTCATATGTCCATCTGTCTCTTATCCCCTTCCCATGTGTCTCTCCCACAAACACCAGTTTGAGAACTGTTGACAAAACAGTCCACAGATCTCCTGGCAGACTCTTAAGCAAAACAGAGTCTCTAGCCAAAGTCTGTGTTTTGGAAACTGCATTTCTTTAGTGAGTATAGTTTCATTTTTATTTGATTATCTCTGCTTGCTAAATGTGGTTAGCTAGCATTTTACAACAGCTATATTTCATCAGCTGGAAATGTGAGAGGGACTCTGATGCTGCATTTGGAAATGGGAGTGGGAGAAGGATATCAGGAATGACCTTCACCAAGAGCTTTTAAGTTCTATATATGTAGAGGGCTCCCCACATCCTGTGTCAAGGTGACTGCCTTGTGGAGGTCATCCCTGCCACTCAGGAATTTAGGTGGGAGGCTTTTGAGGTGGAATTGGAAATTGTTGGAGATTGCCAGGGAGAGGCAGGACAGGGATGCTGCAGTATTTAGCTCCAGCACACAGTGCATGCTGGGTTTTGCCCTCCAGGCTGTAGGCATCCTACAAGAGCAGTGCCCTGCTCACCATCCTGGCTTCCTCAGGAGCTGGGTTTGTGCCTTTCTTACCACAACTCTTGGCCTCCTCCTGCAACGTGAGGCAGGGAACAGCATCTTTGCTGTACCAGAATCAGGATAGAACTCTCCCTCTGCCCCAGGGCTCCTGCAGAGCATAAGGTGGTCTTGAAATATTAGCCTTGGTGCAGTCAGTGGGATTTTGGGCATTTTTGCCTTGGCTTTAGTGACCTTAGGAGCAATAGTCATATAATTCAGTGCCAGAAAACTATTTCTTGCCATGAAGATAGAGTTTCAGCACACAGCAGACGACAGGGGTGACAAAGCATCATGTCATGGACCAGCTACCCCCACAACTCCCTGCACTGATCAGTGAGGCTTTTTTTTCCTTATGGAGCTGGTCAAGGTGCATTTTACCCTTTTATTAGCAAGTCAGGTCCCCTAATCATTTTAATTCTCAGGGGAGGCCTTACTTTGGGGGTAAATCTTCAGGTCATTCAGTTCAGAGCCACGTGTGTTGTCCTTACAAAACAAATTCCTCCTCCAGCTTCTTAGCCTCTCTCCCATAAACAGAAAACCCACCAACCAAAGATAATATTCTAAATATAGCTGGGAACAATGTCTTGTATTTTCCTTACACTGGCCAATAATGGTGATCAAGATTACAAAAGGAAAGAAAAACAAGGCAAGGCTATTGATTCTTTCCTTGGTGACGTTTGGTATTGGTCTAGGCTTTGTAATACCTAGAGAAGTTTCCTCAAGTCTATTGTATTTTATGTCTATCTAACTTATTTCTCAGTTTTGAGTTTGAGCAGAAGCCTTGGCTGTCAGAAGGATGTCTGTAGATTCTGGCTGGAGAGAACCAATGAGGAGCTTCCTCAGATACCGCCTCTGAATTTTCAGTTTAAAGAGTCATACACTGTTTAAGCTTTTTAGGATGTAGTGTACTAAAGTAAATCAACGCTCAGGTTTTCTCTTCCACAAATAAGGCCTTTTGTTTCCTAGCAGCTCCGTTGCTGTAGCACATCACACAGATGGATAGCTCTTTTTCTGTTTTCATCAAGTTAAAGGAGTAACCTGAAGGTACTTAACAAAGTTGATGGGCATTTCCTTCGGGACTACTGTCAATATTTTGAAGAATTTTTGCTTTCTTTTGGTTTTACCATTTAGCACATTGTTTTAGTTTTCTTTAGTACTATAATGCACTAGACCTTTTACCCTTATCTATCTAGACTTCTCTGCTAATGGCTGCAAGCCATAATTATGTAAAGTTAAAAAGCAAAAGAGATAAAGGATTAATTTTGTCCGTGCAGATAACATACAGGAGATAACAGCATTTACCTATGACTTTCTCCAGTATAATCTCTTCCACAGTATACTGAAAATATGCAGATGGGCAATCTGTGTAAGGTTTCTGTGAGTGTTCTGGACAATATTTCTGACTAGATCCTCAGCTGATTTAAGTTGGAGTTAGTGTGTAGGCCACACTTTTAAATTGTTTTGGTTATGTGCAGCAAACTTATGTTTATGCATATAAAGATGGCTGAAGATCACAAGCTGCTCTAACTGAGAGCCCATTTATTCCTATTTGAGTGACAGAAATTTTAAAGCGGGTTAAAACTGCTTTGCAGCCAGATGATTTTCACTGGGCAAACTGAAAAGCCTGATTTGAAAAGGCTTCCAGTGTATATTCAGTATCTTCGATACTCTGTAGAAAGAATTCATACAGTAGAGAAAAGTTCCAGAAGTTTTCAGGAAAAAAAATTATTTTCCCCTACTTATTCTGGAGAGCTCATAAGCAGAAAAAAGGTAGAATTATATTTTAAATAAATTTTCATGTGAACCATAAAATTGCAAACTTATGGGTGAATGAAACTGCCAAATATTAAAAATGTTCTTTCCATAACCGGTATTTCATATTATATTACATTTTATTTCAGAATTTATTCCTATGTATCATTAACAAAATACACTGTTACTCTTTAATGATTCTACTTTAACTAGATTATGATGAATACTAATAGGAATACCATGGGTATTTTGAAATTTTTTTTCTATACATGTTTGTATTCCATATTTATTATGGAATATTATTATTATTATA
>NW_010389205.1:0-671 GCF_000710305.1 Buceros rhinoceros silvestris
GAGTGAACAGGCAGAACAAATTGCATTAACTACCCATTGCCCATCCAGAACTTTCACTTTTGAAGACGAACTCCTCAGGCCTGGGTTTCCTCTTTGCTTTTGACCCATATAGCCTTGCCCAGACGGATCCCCAGGTTCAACCAGGGCACGTGAAACTGGTTTCCAAAATTAGTGGGAAGATCTGCTGGCTTCTCGCAGCTTCTCACTTGCACCTTACTGGGATGACCCCTGGCAGCCTAGAAATTCTTGGTGTTTAAAGACTCAAAGAGTGAACATGATAAAAAAAGGTACCACCTACAGCAAGAGGTACCTCCTTGCTCAGTGTCTCTGCACACTTACTGCAGTTTAGTAGACAGCTTAGTCCTCAACTCCTGCCTGATCCCTCACACTCACTCTCAAGGGCAGTCATCATCATGTGGGAAACCAGACCCTGGTAATTTGGGTGAAGCGTTACTAGATGCTTGGTAGGAAGCACACCTGAAATGATTGGCAATGTGGGCTGCTGCTGGAAGTTTTACCATGACTCCTGTTTAGCCTGGAGATGGTATCTGAGATGGTATCCTCTCCTCCTGAGAATCTGGGGTTTACCTGCAGCAAAGCAGCAGTCAGATAGAACATCACAAATGTGAAGGACAGAGACGTGTGGCCTCCCTGCAGCAGGTGGATGGTGT
>NW_010389206.1:0-19340 GCF_000710305.1 Buceros rhinoceros silvestris
ATATATACTATATATGTAGTATATATACAATGTGTATATATACTATAAAAGATGCAAATCTGATAATATAAATACACTATATACTGTCAAATAAATAATAAAAACCCTAATTTAATAATAGTAAATAAGTAATAATTTCAATGCGTACTAGACTGAAGTGAGGAACACGTTCTAGTCCTTAATGAAAGGAAACAATAACATTTGTGGAGGGAAAAATCCAGAATCTACACAAAATCACCCTAACTGTTGAAGTTTGAAGAAGTTAAGCTTAAGGGGTCAAGTATTTTCTGCAACGTCTTCTTACAGCCCAGATTTATACAAAACTCTTAAGTGTTTCGAGGACCTGTGCTTCATTCTATCCTATTTAATGTGAAAACAAGCGAAAGACTAGGAAACTTAAGTTTCAGTTTAGCACACAATTTTAGAGTTTCTTTCTTAGAATTGTAATGTTATCCATTTGCTTCCTGTTTAACTTCTGACTAGGTGAGATAGCTTTGATTTTGTAGCATTGCTCCTGCCAAAGCTGATGGGACTTCACCTCCTGAGTCTCAGCTGAAAATAGCTGCAGTAATTCTTGCTGAGCTTGGGTGGCCATAGTAATGCTCTATGTGCTCATATACGTGTGTCCCTAAATTATTTCTTAAAGACTTTTTTGTTTTACCTCCAATGTGATGGGAAATGTCATTTCTCACAGATGTGAAACAACTACAATGGTCAGAGCATTTCTAGTCTGGAACAGAAGTCCTAGTGTCAGAAATGTTGATGAATAGCTGCTCTGTGTCTTTGAATGTAGTTCTGCATCTGCTCTTTTTGACCTCTGGGTTTATGCTGGAATGAATGATTTGTTGTGGGATTTTGGTAACAGTTAAAGGTGTTGGTTTAATGATTGAATCGTCAAGAATTTGGGCCTTAACTATTGCAAAGGTGAATATTTTTTTGTGAGCTACTGTCAGTGCAAAGCAGATGCCACTGCCCAGGATTTAGTGTTTGGGAACTGAGGAACGCAAGTATAGAGCAAATGAATATATCACTAAAAAGATCTTTCTAAGAGACTTGAGTACATTTCTAAATGTTTCAGAAAGTGTTAAATAAAGCTTTCCTATGGTTTAGTGCATATCTGTGTGTGTGAAACTGTACGTGATTTCTAAGAAGAGATGATGCTATTAATGGTTATGATGCACTTGTGTATTCTGGCATAGTTGACTTTTACTCTGAGTTGCTAGTGAAGATGGATAAGGTTTTTTATGGTTTAGAGTAACATTTAACTTACGAAAACTTGTTTGTATAGCAGCTTTCAGTTGCTGGAGTTCATGTTTGTGTGTATTTTTTGAAATCTGTCTCATACAGTTAAACAGCTGTGGTGCTGGATGACATCTAAAACTTTCATTTTTTTAACCCCTACCATTCTAGGAGGATATGAACTTAAATGAAGACAAGAAAATGCCATTGAGAGAAAAGGATTTTAATACCAAAAAAGAAATGGTGATGCAATATATTAGCACTGCTTCAAAGTCGGTAAGTAAATTTCTCTGAAGTGTACCAATGAACTGACTTAATGTTTATATTAGTTTGTATTGGAGAGAAAAAGTGATGCGTATGTGTTACATTCTTTTGACTAACTTTTCTTTCCCATATTCACATTTTTAAAGGACACTATCTCATTTTACACGCTGCAATGAAAGATATTCACTCATACTTGAGATCTGTCTTCTATACCTAGAACAGCATTTCTTTTTGGTGAAGGTATGGCCATCAGTGGAGATGGGAAGAGTCTGCAGAAAACATCTTGGAGAAGTTTCATGTGAACCTTTTTTTTTTTCTAACACTGTTGACTAAATTTGTTTTGCAATTAGCCTTTTTTTGTACATCAGTACAGAATTCATGTTGTGATGCTACTTAATAGCTGATAAAAAAAGTGTTGAACATGAGCTCTATAGTGACCTTTTTTTTATTATAGAGATAATTACTGTCTGTTTTAGAGAAGTGCAGGGAGTTGTGTGCTGGGCAGTTTAAGGATGAAGGTGACATGAGAAAAACCACACAGTTTTTGTAAAGTGGGTACTGACTCCAGTGCTAAATGCTGCAGTTACTGTCCTCAGACCTTTTGATTGTTTTAGAATTTAAATATTTGGTTCTTTGACTCTTACTGCTCCATCAGTAAAAATTGCCCATATGTAATTATAAATAAAAATTGAGAAAACAAGACATTAAATACAGTGATGTAAATGAGATACTTATCTTTCAGTGCTGCTTTCAGTGGTGTATCTTGTTACTGTAATACTCCAGCACTTTTTGGAAGGTAGATGCTTAGTGCAGGTCTGAACTGTCTGGAGATTGTTCTATTTAAGATGAGCTTATTAAAGCTACTAGTTCTATCACATGGAAGTTCCTTAGTACTGGAAGTTAGGAGGTCTAGCCTTCAGGCTAGTAAATCTCACAGCATTCTTGAGGTATCTCTACTCAAAACAACATGTCAAGCAATGCCTCCACTCACATTCTAAGCCCTCATTTTTTTGATCTAAAAAGTAATATGTTAATAGGACACTGCTGGCTGTGCAGAGCTGCTGCATCCATATCTATTGCTGCTGTCTTAGCATTCTCATGGTGATGTTAAGACTATTTCTCAAGGGAAAGGTTTTCATGTTTTTACTTTCTGGCAGTTAATACTTGCAAAGAACTGAAGCTATAGTAGAGTAGGTTTCGTTGGTTCTTCTGCGGGCTGTTTGCAGTATTTTTTTTTTTTACCTTTGATTGTCATCACACTTGTTTTGTGGAGCTTCTTGCACTGTGTCCAAAGCAGCTATGGAAGGTACTCTGTTGAAGAGGATAGGTCTGTTTCCCTGCATAGTCATTTGTTCCAATGCACTGCTGTCTTGCATGTTTTCATAAAGCCCCCGACAGCACCTTTTTCTTTCTGTTCCCCTCCTCTGCTGCCAGCCCGTGTATTCTCCTTTCTGCTGTAGAAGATCACTGAAGATTAATTCATGCAGAGAATCTCTTGTCTTTACTGAACTCTGTTTCTACTGTTGTGTCCTTACTGGAAATTGCATTCACCCATTATATAACTGGGAGCAGCTGCTTCTGTCATGCATAGATTCAGGTGTTTGTTACAGTAGTGCTGCAGATGAATTCGTTTGGTGCTGGAGCTGCTGGGATGGCAAACTCCTTCCCCTGCCCTTGCAGCCTCTTTGTTCCAGGCATGCTCTTTCACAACTCCAGTGCGTTGGACTGTGCACGAGTCTTCTCATTTTAGAGAGAACAGTGCACTGCAAGCCCAGGGTAGTTGGCTAAATTGACTTGATGGAAAAGTGTCATACTTTTGCAGAAGAACTGAAATGCCTTAGAGATCCTAACTATTACATAAAACGAAGCCCATCTCAGATCTCTCTATGAGTGATACTGCAGTAACATCTTTCGATAGCTCATACTTTTCAAACTATAGTCAAAACTTCATCATTGACCTCAGTAACAGGGTTTCTGTTTCTTAGAAATGCACAACTCCTTTCCAGTACTCACCAAGCACATCTCTGTTACCGATGCGTCTAGAAATTATTCTGGGTTTGGTGCTCAGGTGTTTACTTGTGTGTAGAATGCTGTGACCTATCTCTGTGTTTGTGTGAGGTGTATGAATGAATGAATTTAGAATGAATCCATCACTTAAGGACTCAAATTTACTTAAAAGTAACCAGATTTCTACTGACATGCTTCTATATATATGCCTGAATGTGTTTGTAAGTATGCTGTTGCTGTTGTCATTTATAATATGTTCAGGCGCAACCTGTAGAGGAATTCCTAAGAATAACCAGTCTTGGGCTTTTGGATACTAGGAGTACTTACTGAAAAATTGCACAATAGCAAAAATTAAATGCTTGAAAGAATTCTGCTCCAGTACATCCAGTACCTTCTTGTTTTCTTTTACAGTGTTTAGATGAAGTCTTATTTCTCCCCTTAAAAACATTATATTAGAGATTTATATCACATTTTTTAAACTGTCATGGCTTAGAAATCTTGAATGAAATTTCTTTCTGCTGTGACATCATGTCTTATTTATTAAGAAACAGTTGGAAAAGGGAAGAACAGTTGTTTTTAAAGGTTATTATGAGAACATGAATTCTCATTTACAAAAAGCAGCGTGCTTCTGTTTGTTGTTAGAGATTGTCCAATATTTTTTCTGTGTTTTTGTAGCTGTTTGTATGTATTGTGAATTTTTTTTTTTGAAGTTAGAAACAGTGGCAAGTTTTTAAGTGCTATATAAACACATACAAAGATGTTCCACCCCAGAAAAGTTTTAAGAATCAATTTCCATGTTATGGAGCTAATACTCCAGTGGAAATAAAAGCAGCATTGCTATTATGCTACTCTACCATAAGGTTTGCTGTTCTGTATGTTGAACACACACACAAAACGGATTTTTAAAGTGAGTTTCCTTCACAAGATTTCTTTTTTGTTGTACAGCTTACTCCCTTGTAATATTTTAACTGAGTTAATTAATGCTGACTTCATACTGCATCTGCTCACAGACCAGTTGTTCTTCAGTTGAGCAATTAAATTTCTAGAGGCACTGATGCCTCAAGATATTTCCTGTTTCTCAGTTAACTTGAGCATTTTGAACTTAAGCAGCTTTTCCCGTGCTGAAATATAGCTAATATAATCAGTTTCACAATTGGTACCAAATGCAGCTCTCATTTAAGCACTGGCAGATGTATCATTATGTTGCAGAACCTTGGTGTAACTGAATAAGTGGTACTTTGTGCTGTGTGTATGTTGAACAGACATTCACACTTTATTGGCATCTTTTGCATAGAGTAATGTTCAGGTGGGGAACATCGTTTGAAATGGGATGACTGGTTACTGACTGGATGTTGATGTGAGTCTCCATTGCTTGTGATGCTGTCTTCAGATTGGTCCGATGAGACACTCAGAAATGACATTCTTGTGAATCCTTGTAGTCTGGCTGGGCTCTTGTCACATGTGACCTGTTCACTGCACATATTGTTATTGATTAAATTACTTCCAAAATACCTTCTAACCATCTTAGCTATATGTCCTGTCCATATGACTGTCCTATATAACCATTTCTGCATCAAAAGAAAGCAATTTTTTCTGACTGTTTGTAAGTATCTTACGTAAGTTATATCCACCTTGATTGGTCAATGCTACAGCAGGAACTTCTGGGGCAAGTTACTGGAAGTGACTTCACCCAGGATGTTAATCCATATGCCTAGGCACACAAGTAGTGCTAGTTTATGCACAGCAGGAGCTGCCAGGAGAATTCTGGGACTTTTTGAAATTTCCAATAGAAGGGCTCCTGTAACAGTTAAATACTTTGTCATGAGGCTGCTAGGAGTGCGTTTGGTCATCTTGTCTCTAGTCAGTCTGTTAGCTCTTCTATGCAGAGTTGAGAAGGTCCAGGATCGCACAGGGAACTGCATATGCATACAGGCATGACCCTGATCCCCTGTTAGACCACAGTTATAACAATTTCCTACTTATATCACAGCTGTAACTCAAATTCCCCTGATTATGCCTCAGGGCTATATACTGTCTAGTCTTAAAATATTTGGGGATTATTGTAACAGGGTGGATGTACTCAGAATACAAGCTCTTGAATAACCAGACAGAAACCCTTGTCTCCAAGTCCTTTTAGCTGGTGAATTTGCAGTGTTTTGGGCAACTCATGCTGTAGTAGTTTTTACCTTTCATGTTTTATCAAGTCTGATATTTAATTCTTGGTGTTAGAAATGCTTTTTTGTTTTGTTTAGGATTATCTATGTTTGGCTTGGAGATTCTCTCCAGTTTTATTCATTCCTGTTTAGATATAGCTGTGTCAAAGCAGTAGGAGATGAGCTTTCTAGATTTGTGGAAGTGCAAGTAATTATACCATCTCGGTGAGGAGCGTAAATTGTTTATGGAATAAGTTTGCCAGTTGGATTTATTTTGAGGACGTGATGTTCTGTTCCTGGCGGTACCATTGCATATTATTAATTTTGGACCCAGAGAATATAGAAAGAGAGTAAAGTACGTTCCCTTGCTGTAGGAACTTTCTGACTCAAGTATTATATGGTTATGAACTAAACTCAAAATATGAAAAAAACCCTGAAAACACTGAGTTTCTTTTTGACCGTGAGAACATTTACTGTTACAGAAATTTTTTCCCCCTCTGGGTTTTCTTAGACCTCTAATTCTAAGACTCCCCTCAACCTTCATCTCTTCGTGGTGACCTCATCTGCTTTTTTGTGGAAGTTACTGGAAATGACTCTCATATTTAAGCAAATAGGGATCTCCTTTAATTCAGAGGCGTGTTTGGAATGATGTTCCATGTACGATGTGTGGTATACCAAAATAGAGCATGAGATGCTATATTTTCAGGCTGGTTCCTGGCAATAGTCTGATTTTTTTTTTTGGCATTTAGCATTTGGCAGTAGCCTGTTTCTCAAGGCTAAGGAGATGTAGTTGGAGCAGAGAGGTGGTGTAGCCCTTGATATCCTCCCAGAGTTCCCTTATCATAGTCATGGAATAGTATGATTGAGGCTGGAAAAGTCTTCTGGAGATCATCTTGTCCAACCCCTTATCTAGTCTATTTTTTAATATCTCCAAGAGGAGACTGTACAGTCTGCCTGGGCAACCTGTTCCAGAGCTTGGTCAGCCTCATGGTTAAAGACAAGGGAGGAGGAAGAAAGTTTCTGTTTATGACTTAGATTTAACCAAATTCTTGTATTTCAATTTGTGCCTTTTGTCCTTTGACTGTTAGGGTGCCCTTGAGCCTTCTTGCGGCTAAACAATCCCACTTCTATCAACCTCTCCTTGTATAACAGATGCTCCTTTAAGGGTGTCCACATGCCTTTCTGGACCCATTCCAATACACCTATCTGTCTTTCATGCTGTGGAGCCCAGAAGTGCACACGATATTCCAGATGTTTTTCACCATCACTTAAGGGAAGGATCATCTCCCTTGACCAGCTAGTGACACACTTCCCTATGGTCAACTTGCCATCCACCAGGACCCTCCTTTTTTTTTTTTTTTTTTTTTTTTTTTTTTTTTTTTTTTTTTTTTTTTTTTTTTTTTTTTTCCTACAGACCTCCTTTTCAGCTGTTTGGCCCCAACAGGTGTTGGTGCATGAAATTCCCTGAAATTCCTCTGGCCATTTCTCTCTGTCTGAGGTCCCTCTGAATGGTGGCACAGCAGTCTGGTCTGTTAACCACTCTCCCCACTTTTTAACTTCACCTCTCTGCTAGAAACTATTTCATCATCTTCTACTTCAGAAAAAGAAAACTTTATTCTTCAAGACTTCTCAAGGATCTACCCAAGTGAGAAAACGTATTTTGTATGAAACTCTGTGTAATAACATAATCAGACTGCCTCACCATTTACAGTAGATAATTTCAATTTATTATTGCACAGCAAGCCTTATTTGCTTCAACTCCTGACTTAACTCAGTATTATTTAGTAACTGTCCTTAGTGCTACGTGACAGAATAGTGCTTCTGCTCTTCAAAAAAGGAGTCTTTCTAATGAATTAAGTCAAATATAGGTTGTATACCCACTGTATGCCTCTTTTTTTGGAAATTAGATATGTACTGTGGAAAATATATCTATCCCCCTTCATGTCATAAATGGTTATTTGGGTGGAGCAGAGTTCTTATTTTCCACTATCTGCAAATTTTGTCTTTGCTGCTACTTATAAAAAGAAAGGGGAGGAGGATACTCTTAAGAACAGAGTTAATGCCTCTTAGATTTGCCCTTTTGATTGCAACTGTTGAGCTTCATTAATTTAATGTAATCATTGCTTTGTTTAAAACAATGGATACTATATATCCTTCAGAAGAGTCATATCTTGAGTTTATTTAAGCAACATTTGACACCACAGGTACAATGATGAGTCAAAGCCGGTGTCTTTCAACTTACATTGCTTGGAACAGAAAATATTTTGTTTGCACAAAACTACTTTTGAAGCGCTGCATTAACTTGCCATTGCATTTTTCTTTCTGTCTCCCTGTTCTCTGTGTCTCCATTTGCCCGCCACCTGCCAAAAAGAGCAAAACACATAAAGCAGGTAAAATCCAAACCCAAAGGTTTAATGAGCGTCCCTGTGTTATTCCATCAATTCGTGTGGCACTGCGTTCTTGGAGATGGCAAATACAACAAACAAGGAGCTGGGATTTATCTTTAGAACATCAGTGGTCTTAAAGAATTTGTTTTTTCTTTCAAATTTTAGAAATTACTTGTTTTAGAACTTGGAGCCAAAGCTACCTTGTTTTTATAATTCTACTCTCCTGTACTCCTCGTCTGAAGGCCCTTTAATGGAAAAACATTTTACAGCATTATCTGCAAGAACTCAAGTTACTGCAATGATATTCTGAGTACTCTTCTGGTGCACACTGGGTCTTTCCTCTGTATATGAGTGCAGTCACCCTTCTGGACACACGTCCCGTGATCTCTTCAGAGCACCTCAGAATTGCTTTTTTTCCTCTTCTGTTGAGTGCTGAAAATGAAGATGTTTGTAATGCATAAACAGAATCCATTCATTAAAAAATTGTGTTTCACTGGGTGTGCATGATGCGTTTCTACACTTGATGCCTGATACTTTTGACTGCTGATTATAAATTTGTTCATAATTTAGTCTACATTTAGCATGTATAGTGGATGGACAACAAGCAATTACAGGTTTAGGACTAAATTCTATTTTTTTTTTTTTTGCTGTTTTTTAAAGGAACTAGAAATGAAGTTTAGCCATTAATAATGTATTCAAATTCTATAATGTGCCCAGAAAAAATAATTATATTTTCTGTATTTCAGGGAAGTGCTGTTTTTTAAAGGAACTAGAAATGAAGTTTAGCCATTAATAATGTATTCAAATTCTATAATGTGCCCAGAAAAAATAATTATATTTTCTGTATTTCAGGGAAGTCTTAAGAACAGTCGGAAGATTTCACCCCAAGAGTTTATTCAGGAATTAAAATCTGGGTCAACAGATGAAAGACTAGTCACTTGCTTAGAATCTCTCCGTGTGTCCTTGACTAGTAATCCTGTCAGGTAAGATCATTAACACATATTGCAAAGATTTATCATATTCTGATTTCTTAATAGATGAAAATTAATGGATCTGTAGATGTGCATGTTTCAAGGTTTTCCAGTTAATGAATGTGTATGCATTAGTGGATCATTGTACCTTTTTTCTTTTTTTCATTGATTATCTATCTTCTGTAGATCAATTGTTCAGTAGAGTTCACTGATCCGTACAAGGTAATGCTAAGAGAAGATAAAACAAGTGTAGTGCAGACCAATTCACTTTGTTTTCTAGCGCCGAATAGTCAAAAGGTTTTTTTTTTTATTTTTGAAATATTCTCTCAGCTCTTTGATCTTTTAGGTAACTTTGTCAGGGAGCTCAGTAATGTAAGATGGGCACCTTGGTGCAAGTTTGTTAGTCAGAAAACAGGTATTTTTATGTGCTCGTTTGTCTGTCCAGTGTGCTTTAGGCTTTCTTCGTTCTGCTTTCTACCATGTTTTGCTCTATCTGTGAGGTTTATCTATGCAGAAGAGCGTACATGAATTTAGCTGTACTTATTTTTTTTTAAAAAGGCTAACTCTTCAGTAATCATAACTTCAACACTGGTAATCGGTAATTTTGGTTTGATTCATGCAGCTTGACTTGTGGATGCTGGCGTAAATTTATCAAATTATATTTTCTTCTGTTCTACTCTATATTTGCAACCTTTTGTTCTTCCTTTTAGTGTTCCACTTAAGCCAATAGTTGAACACATGATTTTGGGAAACTGTTTTGGGTTTAGTTCAAAATAATGCAAATGAAATGTTGGAGATGCTTATGGTGGGACGTGATTGAAAAAGGATTAGACGACTTTTTTCTGCATTAGGCTTGGCAGAATTGTGGTGATGTTCTTCTGTGTGGGTGTTTACTTCTTTCCTTCTATTTAACTTGTTTTTGAATTAGATTGTCTTATTTAGAATATGCAGTGGTTCACGTGGAAAGAAACATGTTTTGCATTAACCTGAGTTCTTCTGAGAGAGGGTTATAGAGAGGACATACGTTTTCCATGAATGCTTTTTGATATAGTATTACTTCCCCTTCTTTGTTTAAAAAAAACAAAAACAAAACAACAAACCAAACAACACACAACGACAGAGAATTTTTTAATTTACATTTAACAAAGAAAACTTTGTTAGTATGCAGTTGGAAATGGAAACACAAAATGTATGAAATCTGTGAACTACTGAAGTTTAGAGCAATCTCTCTCTGTTCTTGAACATGACTGGACAGATTCATCTTTTTGTATGTGATCCCCTTTGCTCCCTCTTTCCCACACACCATGAGAAAAGTTAATGCCTCTCCCCTCAAAAAAACAAACCAAAACCCATGATCTCAGTGAGTTGGTAGTTCTGCCTGACAGTACAGTGCACTGTGATAGGGCATGAAGGGGCGAGGAAGGTGGAGAAATGAGATCAGAATAAGGAATGTCAAGGTTAGCTATGAGAGAACAGTGTTGGACTATGCTCCAGACATTTGACAGAGAATGCAAGTTGAATTGGCTGATGGTGTTGTAATAGAGCATTTGATCAATACCAAAAGTCTAGTGATCAATATTATCTGGAAGAACACAGTACAGAAACTTAGAAGTTTTACAGCAACTAAATATTGTGGACAAAGCAGCTTTTCCACAAATGGTTCACTTTGAATACGGACAGGATTAGAAATCTCTAGTTACATGTTGTGTGTACAGGCTAAAAAGCAAGGGGGTTTGTGCATGGAGAAATGGTAGAATGAATGTTTTAATTTTCCTAAGCTTAGTGTATTTTGTATCAGTCCTTTGAGGCGTGCTAGAAGGATATGATGCATTGTTAATATCAAAGTATTGCATTGATGTTTTTGAGGGAAGTTTCTTTAACTTATTGTTACAAATAGTTCTAGATTGCAATACTGACTTGAACTTTGTTCAGTCAAATATAAACTATGGTAGGTAGAAAATTTGGCAGTTGAATTTAAATCATAAGTTGACCGTAACTGACTAAAATTTAACTTCAATATGAAACATTAAGCAGAATGTAAGAGTCAACATAAAAGAACTATAGTGCATGGATAGGAGTATTAAGTTATTGGTTGTATGGCCTAAGAAGAGGTCTCAATTTGAGAGGTTTGAATTAGAAGGAGAGTGACTGTGGCTTGCAGAAACATCAGAGAAGAGGTATTTAAGTAGGTATCAGTTTCATTAAAAAAAAAGAAATCTCTACTACTTGTCCATGAATGCCTTTTAGTCTATGAATCACAAGGAAGATCACAACCAATAGAACATATGCGTTCTGAAACAGTCTTCTGGCATACTGAGTGGTGCTGAAAGACTGTTAAGGTAGACATCGCTAGGTTTAAACAGAACATTTTATAATAGCCTTAGTAAAATTCTTAAGTTCTTCTGTAGGACTTACATACAAAAATAGCTAAAATGTAAGTGACACACTGTTCTTCATACAAAAAATTTGTAGAGTAAGCCATGTCCCCTTCTTTCTAATGAGTAACAACAGCTGGTGTTCATTGGATGCTGGTATTTGTGACCTTGCTTTTCTTAGTAGAAGTGAGATCTTAGAGTAAGAACTTGCTCTGACACATAAATACTGAACTCAGTCCAGCTGCTATAAATCCATGATTCTTTTTTTAACTGCAGCTTCATGTGATATGGACAATGAGAGATAACTGATGAAACTGGGATTTTTTGTGCATATGTAATACCTAAAAATAAATTTATGGTTTTTTAACAGGATTAGAATTAAACTGCATCTAGATTGCATCTAGCTTGACAATCTTCACATTTGTGGGTTATGAACTGTCTGACAATATATAATTTAGGTGTTTCTCTGTTTTTACAATTGTTATACTTTAATCAAACTAACTTCTTAATCTTATTGATGCTTTGGTTTGTAATGCAAGAATTGGTTCTATGACATTGTTTTGAATTACTTGTTTTTGTAAAATGTATTTTTAGTTCAGAAAAAATCTGAGTCGAGTGATATTGAGTAGTGTGGTCGTGGTACTTAGAAAAATGTCTTGAAATCTATGGCTTACTGCAAAAGGTGGTATGTATTTTCCATCAGTATGAAAAGAAAGCCTCAAAATGAAAATGTATCTGCTGATCTTGGCCACTGTTTTTCAGGTAAATAAACAGGGTGTTTTTACCTCACAGTTGCCAACACATTTCATCAAAAGTGGTTCAGTGATCTAGCTCTATGTAGTATTACAGATAACTCATTACCTACAGCTGTTTTTTCTCCTTTTGGATGACAGTTGCAACAGATTTAGCTCTTTTCATTAAGAAGACAATTTTAATAAAATAGGGGCACTGATAGTTTCGTGTTTGGTCAGACTGACAAAAAGCTGAGTGTTTGCTCCAGATAGTGTAAGTGTACTTTGTCCTTTTCTGGAAGGAGAGTAAAGGGCTGTATTTAGGCACTTGATCATTCTCAGCATCCTTGGCTTCGAATGCATGGCAAAGTGGCTGTGCACAATTCTGGCTAGTACAAAATGTGCTAAAAAATATCTGGTAGGGTCATCTTTAGGTCAGATATGGCCAGTTATACCAAAAACAATTGACAGTTACTTGCCTAATCTGTTTCAGAATGAAACACCCATCTGAGGAGAAAAATCTGTTTTCATGTATATTTACTTCTAAGAGAAAAATATATAAAAACATCTAAAAACATCTGATCTGGTTCTCTCTTACTATAACTTTAAGTCCATTACAGTTCTGTATCTAGCAGATATGAAGAACTGTTTAATCCCGTAGTATATATTTCAAAAAAGCTATTGCATCTCCCTCGCATTATTTCCAACAGAATAGCTTATTATTTGTTGCTAGTAAGGGCTCAGTTATAGGAGTATCTAAATATTCTGATTACTAATCAAAAGTATTAAATTTAAGCAGCGTGCACGATGATATATAAACAAAAAGAGAGACAAAACAGATAAAAAATCAGGAGGCTATAATACAAGTAAAGGGAACATTGTAATTTTTTAACTAATTCTAATCAACATCTTAATGTTGGACTTCTTATGCTGCAAAATGGATGCTTCCTTTTTAGGTAACATACTTTTATTTTGTTAATACAGGAGAAAAAAAATTTCCTCAGTTTAAGCTTTTTTAAATAACAGTTTAAAGAATGCACAGAAACTATTGGTACTACATCCACAACAGAATCCATGTTCTGATGATAAAGATGGTGGAAAGTATGACTTCTTTGCCATGCGAACTCTATTTGTTCTGAAAAAAGAAGGATATGTAATCAGTTAAAAGATAAAATTAATAAGCTAATTCAAAAGTGGAAAAAGTATGGAAGCGTTACCCATTATAGAATTATTTTCTGTCTTGTGGGCCCAGTACAATAACAAGTCCAAGGACTTGGCAGTGGCATGGAAAGTTTATTAAAGGTATCAGGAAATATTCCTATCTTTCATGGAAAGAGTTTTCAAGTAATTGTGAATTATTTCCATAATTGAATATTTTAACTTCACCCCTTATAAAAGGAATTTCCTGAGAAAATAGTCTCTGCAGTTTCTCTCTTGTATTTTTGTTGCCTCTGCAGCCAATTCCTCCTTCCTGCAGTGGGATTTTGTTTGAAGTTTAAAATACCTGTTCCCTTCACAGGCAATGAAGTCTCAAGTGCAAAATATTCCCTCTGTTATGACTATGAATGACAGTGGTGTCCATGAACTTTAGGTTTAGGTAATTGATCAAACATCATAGTTTCAGCAAGACCAACAGCTGCTATCAAAGGGATGGCTGTAGTACTGCTGTCAGTCATGCAGTTACTTGTAGTTGATATCAAGGGGTTTTGAGCAATAGTAAATAGGACCATGAAGCATCTCTCGTGCCCAGGTTTAACCTTATCAAAAGATAGGCTTGGCATAGCTGAAATGTTAGATTTTTGTTGTGTTCACTTGAAAATATTCGTATAGATTAATATCCCAGGCAGACAGTTCTGCAGTTTCTTAAGGCTTTGCCTTCCTCCTCTGGCATTTACAGTTAGATTTTGAGCTTTCCAGGAGACTCAAGGACAATGTGTAGTAGAAATCTGTTGTTTTTCTTCCCTTCTTTTGCAAAGATTTTTAATTACAGTTCTATCTCAAAGACTGTATAATTGTTAGTTAAAAAAAAAATTACTAAATTTAATGGCTATGGTAATTCTAAAATATTTTTTCAATTTAATGTTATCTAATTGGGTTAATGAGCGAATGGAGTGCTTCATGATCTTCTGTTGAGTAAAGAGTCAATTTTGGGTTTTAAAATGATCCAGTTATACTGCTTTTATTTATGCTGACAGTTTCATTCATTGTTTGACTTGCCTGTTTTTTTAATATCCTTTTTCCTTTCTCTCTAGCTGGGTTGAAAACTTTGGCCGAGAAGGTCTGGGGCTGCTGTTGGATGTTTTGGAAAGATTGGTTGAGACAAAAATGTAAGGATGAGTTAATATACAATTACTAACTTTTCTTAGTATGTAAAGAGCATTTAATTACACTAAATTTTTTATTTATTCAGCCAGGACAAAGTTGTGAAGAGGAGTCAGCATAAGGTTATACAGTGTTTGAGAGCCTTCATGAATAATAAGGTATGAGATTTGATTTAATCTGGAAATCTAAATCACCGCAGTTCAGTTGGATAATGTATGTGGTCAACAGGTATAACCCTGTGTAATGTGGAGAAGCGGGGTGTTGGTCAGCTGTGGTTTGAAGTTCTCTGCTGCCACTTACTCTCTGTGGAAATATACTCATAGAATAGTGTAAACTTTTGATGCTGATGTATGCCCTTATTCTGTAATATGTGACCTGTTGTGGACTTTCAACTCATTAAATTTTTTTAGTGAAGTATTTGACAGACTTAAATGTCGTTTGAAATATTTACTTGAGGGAACTGTTGCTGTCTTTCACTAGATATTTGATACAGTCAATTGGGTTCCCTCCAACACTTCTCACAACTGTTCTTTTGTTGTTTAGTATGGATTGGAAAGAATTTTGGGAGAAGAGAGGAGCCTTTTGTTGCTGATCAAAGCAATCGATCCCAAGCAAACTAACATGATGACAGATATAGTTAAACTCCTTTCTGCGATGTGCATTGTTGGAGAGGAAAACATGTAAGTACAGTATTTCGACAGAAATAGTAAGGTGATTTTACAGTATTCAAAATTATAGTTATACCTGGATAAAACCTTAAAATTTTCAACTTAGGTTTGAAAGTAATACCTGTACTATATTGTCAGTTTTCAGAATACCTTTGTGATTTTTATTATGGTCACATCAATAAGAGTTTCCTTTTTGATATGTGCGTTTACTGGTTAGCTGGAAATAGTTACGCAGTCATTCTTCTGCTCAAAATTCTTTAGCATTACTTTTAAGGTATTTAACCATTGTAATCCAGTAAGTCATTCTTTGGCTACAAAAGTCTCCAAAGGAAATAAGTAATGCTTAAACCTCCTAAAATTGTATGCAAGAAACTGAGTCAGGTATATACCTTGGCAAGATGACTCTTCAGAAAACAAATGAGCAGCAAGGTTAAATACTTCTCTTGAGTAAAATACTTTTCTTTTCTTATAGCCTTGAAAAAATTTTGGAAGCTATAACAGCAGCAGCAGAGGAAAGGAGTGTTGATAGATTCTCTCCTATTGTAGAAGGCCTTCAGGATAACTCAGTTCAGCTGCAAGTAAGCAAAATTTTTTTTCACAAAACTCCGCAATAAGAAAAATAAAATTACTCATTTTTCTCTATTGAGCAAGTCATTGCAGTAAAAAGGAGGAGGAATGCTGTTTCAAATAAGGGTCAAATTTTGGAATGTGTGTTTATCATGTTAGCTTTTAAACTGCATCGTGGGAAGATTCAGTGTGCTTAATATGGTGTGTTGCAGGTTAATTTGTTGATTTCTATTCACCCAAATCTTACAGACTTTGGAAGTTAAAGTTATACTGCCTTTTAAAATAAAGCATGAGTCATATATGCAGATGCAGAAAGATTATCTCACTTCTGGCAGTACTTGCTGAAAGTTACAGATTAATAATAGCAAAAAAGCAAGTTTTTAGGCAACAGCTTTTTATAATTCATGTTTAAATCAGCAGAAAATCTGTCCCTCATATCCCCTTTATGATTTCATAAAATTCTGGAGAGTCTGAGGAAAAATCTTTCACCTCATTTCCAATTACTTTCAATTTCAGTTGAATATAGAGTTTACTGCAGAAAGACACAAAGTATTATAGTGCATTTGAATGATCATTATCAATCATTAGTCTAAGAGTGTAGATATTACTCACAGATTTTCATGTAATTTAGTTGAACTGAATACTGTTCATCAGTGTCATCCTTTGCGGTTATTATATAAATGGTAAAAGGTGAATCTCAAGTTTGAAAGAGATAATTGTGTTACTCCTCTATTGCCTTTTCAGTTAAATAGTCCATGTCTGTCAGTAAATATTGCTGTTTGTTTCATCTGTCCCACAGAAAAGCTAACCAGAAAGAAATACTTGAAAGTGGAGAAACATCTGTAATTGAATTATGCCGGTACTGATGGGATTGTCTTTTGAAAAATTGTCCCTTCTTTCTTACTCTTTCTCTCTGATGGTTGGGTTTGAAGAGACCTTTAAAGATCATGTAGTTTCAACCCCTTTACCATGAGGGAAGCATCTCTCACTAGATCAGGCTGCTCAAAGCCCTGTCCAACTTCCAGGGATGGGGCATCCACATCTTTTCGGGATACGATTTGGTCCCTGGGCTGCAAGTGCACATTGCTGGCTCATATCTAATTTTTCATCTATGAATATTCCCAAGTCCTTCTCTGAAAGCCTGCTCTCAATCCATTCATCACTCAGCCTGCACTGATACTGGCGATTGCCCCAACCAAGGAACTAAAAGCAAAGCAAAACATTTTAGGTCTCATTCAACATTTCAGGTCAAATAGAGACTTTGTTTTTAAAATCTCGTTGAAGAATATGAACTTTCATTTTAGTATTAGCCTAAACCAGTTTTTTGTAGGTTTATTATTCCTGTTTATAGAATTGAAAAGATGCTTTTTTTGTGTGTGAATCTGTAGGTGTGCATTCCAGGCTGCAGATCTCCAAGCTGCAGCTCAGCAGTGCTCTGAACTCAGCAGACTCAGCCTGGGGTGGACGGGTGAAATCCTTGCAGAGGTTTGAAACTCCCACATCACCTGTGTTTGACCTAGGACTTGTGTGGGGCATCGTGGATCCACAATTAGGTGTGACTGAGCCACATTTGCAGGTGGTACCTTTACTGGTCTCTCCATAGCAAGCTCCACCCTAGACCTACCATAACTTATCCTTGTTTCCAGGCTTCACACTTTTATTAAGTTAGTTTTTTTTATTACTCTTTCATGACCCAAACATGCTTCTCAGTCAGTCTTTTCACTAAGGGGCACTAGGTCTTGCAGTAGAAATCTTTTAGAGCTCAGCTGACTCTGCCCACATTACAGATTGGCTCCTTGCAATCTGAAGGGCTGCTCTCAATCCATTTGTCACTCAGCCTGCACTGATACTGGAGATTGCCCCAACCCAGATGCAGGATGTTGCGTTTGGCCTTGTTGAACTTCAGGAGGTTCACATGGGCCCACTTCTCCAGCTGGGTGACATCCCTTCATGATCCAATCTTCGGCTTCCTGTTAGGTGATTTCATGCCTCTTCATTCTAGAATAGAGACTTTTGTTTGCAATAGCTTACTTTTTTTATTTGTAGTCTCTGAATAAGTTGCTTTCTGACCCTTTTCATTAGTCTTTAAAGTAATATGCAATGTAGCTTGTTGAGTAAACGTTGTCTTTTTTGTCTTTCTGAAGTGCATTCTAGAATACGCATTCTAGGAGTGCCAGTCTAAGGTCAAGGGAATATCAGAAGATGGAGTCAGAAAATTATTATCTAGCAGTTACTTAAATTTGACAAATTGTTGCCTTCTCTTCTTTCTTTGTTTTTCATTGTAATGTGCATAGATACCTCTGTGTTCCCTGTCCTGGATAATAGAGCTGATAGCAAGATTTTTTTTCTTTAAATCTTGCTGTCATAGCCATAGTGGGATCAGCTACTGTGATAGAAAAATTCTGCTTTGAATTACTGATCAGTTTTCTGGCAGTAAGAGTACAAAGTCATGGTATAATATGCCAGGTGAGGTGGTAACTGAGAGAAGGATCATCCTCTAATTAGATTTTTTTTT
This sequence comes from Buceros rhinoceros silvestris, assembly GCF_000710305.1. NCBI lineage: Eukaryota > Metazoa > Chordata > Aves > Bucerotiformes > Bucerotidae > Buceros > Buceros rhinoceros. The sequence goes on from NW_010389206.1 coordinate 18,200, forward strand.
TTTTATCTTGTAAATGTTTGTTTATCTCAGCATGGATTTATTATGCTGAATTAAAGTTCTGAATGCAAACCAAACCAAAGAATTTCTGGATTCTCTAGTTCCTTCACTTCCGCCGTGAAGATTTCTAAATGCCTGTAATGCATGTGGCACTCCATTACCAATGCTGATAGTTGCTGAGGAATCTCAGTCAGTCAAATTCAGGGTCACATATGCTTTGCTCCCAGAAATAATTTTTATTGGCTGGAAGCGTAGGATATTTTGTTTTGTTCTTATTTCATTTGTTGTTTTTTTTTTAAAAGTGTATGAGGTTGGTACTGGCTTCATCTAGATGATGTTGATTTTAGTTTAGTGCAGAAAGATTTGTCTTTTTTTCCCTTTGATTTGTGTATTTTGCTAGTGTATTGAAAATAATAGTAATTGCCTTTAAGGGTAAAATAGAAGACCTTATATTGGCAGACCTGGGAAGAGGCTTTAAGAACTGGAGAGTAATATTTTTTTTTTTTTCTCTGAGCATAATGGCTTGGGGCCTTTGCATAAGGCTTAGCCTATAGTTAAGAGAAGTAAGGAGAGAGAGAACAGCTTTGAGCTCCAGTTGTATTGGGACTGGAAAGGGACAGCAGAAGAAAAGTGTTGAATGTAGCACAAAAAAATTTCCTGTTTTCCAAGGCTGTTGAGTCTGCATTTTCCAGATTGGACATAAATTTCGTGTAGTAGCAGATCCTTACCTTAGGTGTTTTTGCAAGAATCATTGCAGTTCTTCAGTATTAAATTTAAATATATGGTCTCATATATTTCTGTTCTCCTCTGGGGTCTCTGCTTCATTTAGATTTCAAGGTGAATGATGTTCAGTTAACAAGTTTTTTTTTTTTTTCTCCATATTTTATCTTCCTTGAGATAGGCAGTATGAATTTGAGCCAGGCGTGCACGCTTAGGCATGTTGGACTTTCAGGACAGTGCTCACGGGGGCTTGCATATTTTTTAGTCCTTCTTGGTTTACTTGTATTACTTGCTTCGTTTATTCTGATATCGAGTCATGATATAAATAAAAAATGTTCTCACTTGATCAACCTGAAAAGCAAAAATATGAATAGTTTTTTCTGTTATGCTTATTTCTAGTGTTTTATTACAATCAATAGGGAAA
>NW_010389207.1:0-3272 GCF_000710305.1 Buceros rhinoceros silvestris
CCCTCTGGATGTGACCATCCAACCAATTCCCTATCTACCAAACAGTCCACCCATCGAATCCACCTCTCTCTAATTTAGAGAGAAGGATGTTGTAGAGTACTGTGTGGAAGGCTTTAGAGAAGTCCAAATAGGCGACTCTCATAGCTCTTCCCTTGCCTACTGATGTAGTCACTCTCCTTTTGTTTTTCCTTTTTTTTTTTTTACCCCCCCCGCAAATCCTTTTAACAATTCATATAAATTCATAGCTACTTTTACTGCCTCATTGTTCATTCAGGATTGCTTTCCTGTCTTAAATGGTTAACTTCTGTTTCTCCTTTCCAGCACTGCGAACTATCACGTATACTAACTTTAAAAATATGTAGAAAGTATCTAATTTCTGTCTTAAATGGTTAACTTCTGTTTCTCCTCTCCAGCACTGCGAACTATCACGTATATTAACTTTAAAAATATGTAGAAAGTATCTAATTTTTATTTCAAGGTTCAGTTATATAAAATTCTTTTAAGGTCTGATCTGGAGTCTAAGAAGCAGCTTCAGAATTTTATGATATAACTCAGTAGTTTCTTACTGAGGAATTTACAAATTGACCCACTAACTTCAGAGAGCTCTGAATTTGGCCATTAGTAATTGGGATTTGCTTCTAATTTTTTGTGTGTAGGGGGTCCAGAGCACACCTGCTGGAAAGAAGACTCCTTAATACTGCATTAATATATCAGACATTTTAAACGAGAGGCTCATATTGCTACTCTGACCCGGCAGTGATGTATCCCAAGTAAGACTGAGTGCTTGCCTGGAAGTAACCAAAACATCATTTCTCCTTTCAAATTAAGTTTCTTAAGTATTCTTGCCAAAACTGTCATGGAGCAGGACAGCAGGCTAAATTTAAATAGAAATAATATCACCACGAAAATTAATTACATAGAAGGAGAAAAAACTCAAAATATTTCTCTCATGATTCAGGTTTGAGCTTTGTTAAAGTTTTGTGCTAATCAAAAAATGTCTAGAGGAACTACAAAGGACCTTCTGCAATTTCAGTAAGTCTGTGTAACTCCAGTTGACCCTTTTTGAAAGGGAGATTATGGTATTTAGTTTTTTTAAAAATTCCAATAAAACGTAATGATACAGTACTTAAAGTTAGTTTGGAGAATAAGTCCTAGAGAGTATTTAAGTAAATGGGGTTTATATTACTATTTCCTGTTGTTCACATTCAAGCTAATTCAGTCATCATTGAAACAAATGGAAAATCTTATTTCACTGTATCAGGGGCTTGCTGTAATTCTGTGATACTCACTTCTTCCTTCTCTTTCATTCACCACAGATGGCAATGGAATAGGAAAAGATTATGTTAATGTAGAGCACAAGCATCTATGGTACCCTCAGTATAAATTTAGGATCATCATTTGACTGAAAATTGTGGCAGTTCTCTAATTTTACAGCACATGGCAGTCAGTTTGCCATGTTTTGTATGGAAGAAATAGTTTCATAAAAAAAGAAAGATGTGCAATCTTCAGAACACAATTCAGGGAGTTTTGGCATACCATAATACCTTTAAAATGAGACATCTCTAGATATTTCGGATCTTAAAACTCTTGTCCGTGCTACCGTCTCAGAGGTCCTGTTAAAGCTAGAAAGAACTGCCTGTCCTAGGACTGCAACTATGTCTGAATAACGACAGTGAGATTCTTTGTCATCTGCATTGCAGGGGAAGGGTCTACGACCAGCCCTCTGTATTCCACACTCTCTCTTCCAGCCAAGAACCAAAATCAACTCTTTTTCCTCCTGAAGCTGTGAAATCCATTAACATTACCATCGACAACTGATTTAAAGCAAGAAATTTGGCTCTTTGAAACTGCTTAGACTACGAAGTGTAGAAAATAGTAACAAAACATTGGAGAAAGGAAAAATGTAGACTGACAACTCGAATGTGGTAGAAGTCCCATGACAAACTGCAGATCCATATGCTGTTATTTTTTGAACTACATTAAAAATATCACCAAACTGTTTCATGAAATACTTAGTTAGCATTATACTGTATATCAGATTACAGATAATACTTTAAACTTAATTTCTGAAACAGTTACAGCATATTTTCAGCTCATTTCTTTCTCAGCAAGTGCCCAGAGTTGTGTGCAAAAGGTCTCACTTGATAAGACTGTTGTAGAGCAGCATAGTCATCAGTTCTCAAAAGAAAACATCAATTTCAATAGCAGTTTGTATAACATTTAAACTACATTTTAAACAGTAAAACGGCAAATTTATCATCTTATTGGAGTCAATATTAAATCTGGATCCAAGCTTGTTCAAAACTGAAGAGCTTTGAGCCCATATAGCACTTCTAATATCCATTATGAAAAGCAACATTCAGATTTCCAGTTCATCATTATAGTTCAAATTTGCCAGTGGAAAGATGGAAATGCAACCTCTGTATTTCAAGGGAGCACCAAGACAGATTATAACTCACAGCAAGTTATTTTGCTATTTTCTTAATTTTGTTCAGTCAGTAGTGAGAAACATAGTAATTCTTATGGCTAATCAATATTCTGTAATGATCTCATCCAGAAAACCTTGCAAGAAGAAACAAAGTCCCAGTTAGCTTATGCTGTGTAATAAAATTGTCAGTTTAGGCAATGCACACTATTTTCCATTCTCAGTCTTACAATAATGCATTGCTAACAAAGCATTAGTAAAGATTACATTACATTGCATTCTGCAATTTAATTAGGGAACAGTCATCAGCAATCCCCAGTTTTTACGCTTTTCACCAGACAATAAATTTTTTGTAGCTAAGAAGGCTACACCACTGTGCAGTCTGAAGGGGCTTGCTGCAGCCCTCCATGAAGGGTTATACCTACCTACGCTATTTCATGGGAATAAGCAAAGGAGGCAATGAAGCTTAATTGGACATTGTTTTGCATAATCCTTCTGTGTGCCTTTATGAATTGCAGGTGTCCAGGTTTTGGTAGTGAGGGAGGGGTTCAGGGCTGTCTCTGGGAGGAGGGGCTGGAGCCGCACCATGCTGGAGACAGCCAGTTTCACATGGCTCCGACTGATCCACCGCAGGGCACAGCTGAGCCCCTCAGCCCTGGCACCTCGGGGAATGTGTATTTAAGAAAGGGCAGAAAATGCTGGGCAGGGAGAGGATGACAGAAAAAACCCTACATATATGATGCAAACTTCAATATCTTCATTGGAGGAAGGAGGAAAGAAAGAGAGGAAGGAAAGAGAGGAAGGAAAGAGAGGAAGGAAGGAGAGGAAGGAAGGAGAGGAAGGAAGG
>NW_010389208.1:0-280 GCF_000710305.1 Buceros rhinoceros silvestris
CAGCCGAGGAACTCCCGCTTTCGCTTTCCCTCCGCCCGGTACCGAGGTCCGGGCAGGCTGTCCTGGGGCTCCTCCTGTTAGCGGGATAGGAGCCCCTCCCGCTGCAGCGGTCTCTTCCCTGCCGCTGCACTCTGCAAAGCCCTTTGAACCATACCTCTGTCCTTATCTCGGCCCCTCCCTTTTCCTTATTCATCCCCCTCCCAAAGACGCGAATGTCCCCCTGGCAGGAGCAGCAGTCCCATGTGGGCGGCTGGACGCTGGCGCGAGGAGCGGCAGGGAG
>NW_010389208.1:395-33147 GCF_000710305.1 Buceros rhinoceros silvestris
AGGAGGCCTTGCCCCGCTCCTCTGTACCACAGCCTCGAGCAGGTGGGGCGGGGGGCCGAAGATGGGGCCCGGTTAAAATCAGTCTGCTTTCTGATCACTTTTCCAGAAGTCAGACCCTTGCCCTTGCTCGGGTTCACCTGCTTGTTTTCTGCTAGCTGTTTCGGGGCTCCTTCAGTAACTGGGATTCCTTGGAGAAGCCTGGATCGGGATGTGGGGGTGATGTGCTTTGGTCCCAGCAGTGGCTTCGCATGGTGGAAGGGGGTCACTTGCTGTCTTTGTGAAGCTACGCTCAGGTGTCTGATGGTAACAACAGCACCACGTGAACAAAAACCACCCCCATATTTAACACAAAATTGTCCTCTCTAAAACTAACTAAAGCAGCATGCACAGGGAAGTCTGTAAAAGCAGCAAAACGGATTAGTGAAAACATCCTCTGCTGTACACCTTTGTTATGCTAGATATTTTTTGATGCAGCCTTCCCCATTTGTGCCTAACCAAAATATGTTCTGTGTTTTGTTTTCCCTTCCTGCTACTGGTCTTTTAGGAAAATGAGTAACTCTTAATACCTGCGCTAGAAATGCTCATAAAGTTTGCATCTTTATCGTTTAAACTTTTTTTTTTTTTTAAAACACCCTGATCCCATAACAGTTAAGAGCAGCCTTTCTGCAGACTCAGCTGTGTGTCTCGTCAGTCTGCTGGTATAAATTATAGTGCTCTGTTTGTCCACAGAGGAGATACCTGCAGACCCTGTCAAAATCTGAAGGCCCTAGTAAAATCAATAAGCTTAATGTCAATGTAAGAATGTCAAAATGTTGCCGTGATAGGATGGGGAGGATGGCTGAGTTTACCCATCCTAATGGGTCAGCTGTCACTTTAGATATTTAATCCACTTCTTTTGGATAAGAGACTTAAGAAACAAAACCTGTTTTCATTAAATCTATATTGTGACCAGTATTTGTGAGTTTTGTTTATATTCACAAAATTGTTTTGTCTCTGTGGAATTCTAGGTGAAGATATTTGCCCCCAATATTGAGCAAAGGGATGTAGTCAATCACCTAAAAGGAAGTCCAACAGAAGATAAGAGAAATGTCTTAGTTGAAAGTGCCAGATTGGCAAGGGGAAATATTCAGGATTTGGCTGAACTGAAAGCTAGTGAATTCGATGCGGTCATTTTCCCTGGTAGGTTCTTTTAAAAGAAAATTGATTGTGGTTTTTCAATTGCAAATAACTGCTTTGCCTCTACTACACTGTTATTTTTAAATCCATTTAGAGAATAAATTCTGCTCTTGAATTTGAATGGTACGTGGTTTTTTTCCCCTTTCTTTCTACTTCCATATTTTCTTCTGAGGATGAGAAAATGTTTTAGCAAGCTCTCATGGGCTAATAAGTCATCTTAGTGTATTTATTAATCTATAGTTCATTAAATTAAAATGCCAGAATGTCCTTTTGGTGTTAAGTTATACATTGCACCATTCCTTCTTTCTAAAGATTTCCAAAGTCTTTCTAAAGATTTCAGTGTCTATTTGAGGGCAAGGACACTGACCTGAGTACAAAAGTAGGTCCAGAACTTGACTTTACGTGGCAATGCCTTAATTTTAGGGCCTCTGAAGTTGTTGGCAGAATAGCAGGTTAGCCAAATAGATTATAGGCTCTGTCGGATGTGAGTACATTCTGGTTTAATTATGTATCTGGTCCGCTGCTGATCGAGTTATACAAAACATGTTTATGGTTAATTCTTTATTTATAGACCACAAAATTGCCTTTCAGACGGAAGTAACTGTAATCCCTTTAGAAATGAAGAAATCAAGGCATCACGAGGACATTATGACTTACTGAAGATTGCTTTCCAGAATATTCATAGTAGTACTGTTAAATACTGTCGTCAGAACTGTGTGGAAGCATTTTGCTGCTTTCGCTCTGCCTTCTGTTGTAAGGCCGGCAGAGGGAGTGTGTGTATAGCTCAGAGAAACCTACTTCCAGCGCTACAGTGAGTGGGGGGGATATCAGGGCTGATCGGGGAGTAGAGGCTAGCAAATATTTATCACATTAATTTCATGCTGCGATAACCCAGTCTCAGGGGGACTGCTGTACCAACTTTTAGAGGGAAATAAACCCTATTAAGTTTGAAGATTAAAATCTTACCTCAGAGATTCCAGATAACCTTGAAAGTGATCAAAGAGTGAAAAGAAAAATAATAGAAATGCAAAGGTTCTCGATGTTGTCCATTGAAATACATGTGGAAATTTCTGTTTGTTTGTTGTTGAAAAGTTGATGTTGTGCACATTCCATAAGGAATCGGATATAATGGATGGTTACACTTACTAATAACCTTCTTACTTTGATTTTTCTGATGGTTATAAATCCAGCAAATGAAGGTGCTGTAAAATATAATCTGCTTTTGGAATTAAATGAAGATTAAATGCAAATAAAGGAATGTTATAACTAATTTCTGCAAAGACAAATCCTATGTTTAATAGGAAATTATGTTATCATTCACAAGTGGTATGTCTTAGAATATCATATGTTATCATTTCCTTTTTATGTAATAGCCGTTTTGTTTTTTATTGTGTTAACCTTTTGTTTCTTTTTTTTTAAGTCCAAAAATAACTATAGGGTAGGAAAAAAGCTCTTCTATAACTGCTTAAATACTGAACTAAAACTTGAGAGTGAATTACTGTAGAGGGTCCAATCGCTGTTTGCATTGCTCTCATGAATTACACTCTTCTTCTAGAACCATCATTGATCTTTCTTTGATCCCTCTCTTGCTTACTGAAGGGTGCATATCAGATGGTGCAGTTTTTTCCAGTGACTAGAAAATAAAGTGAGAGTTCCTGTTTGTCTATTTGTTGCACATTGAAGCAAGATTAAACTCTCTTAACATACATGGTATAAAAAACATGGAGTTTAACATTGTAAACCGATCATGTTTCGCGTGCTGAAAACTTTCAGCATAGTAACTAACTTCACAGTCCTATATATGACATGATTATGTTGTAAAAAAAAAAAAAAAGGCGGGGGGGAGAACTCCTTTCTGGTATTGGATTTAATGTTTTGTAGCAGTGTCTTGCATTTGAATATTTGTTTTTTGTTTTGTTTTGTTTTTTAGGTGGTTTTGGTGTAGCAAAGAACCTGTGTTCCTGGGCTGTAGATGGCAAGGACTGTACTGTCAATGAGCACGTGAAGTCCACACTCCAAGCTTTCCACAGTGCTAAAAAGCCCATCGGTTTGTGCTGTATTTCGCCAGTCCTGGCAGCCAAAGTGTTTCCTGGTTGTGAGGTCACAGTTGGCCAAGACAAAAATATAGATGGAAGGTAAGAAAGAAATGGATGGAGATAATTTACCTGAGAGTTAGGATTAGGAAATGGCTCATCATCTGTGCAAAACTGAGGTCTCTGGTACCAGTAAACCTGGGGTAACTTATTAGTGACATTTTTCACTTACTTCAAATTTTCAGTTGTGTAACAGTAGTAGGCACAGAACTCTCAGGGCAGGTAGACTGAATCTGTGAGGTCAGGTGACTTGTGCACTACCACATTGGAATAATTTATCCCTAAATTCAGAAGTATGTTGGTCTGTGATATCAACATCCACAGACACATTACAATTAAGAGTATCCATCAGCCCTGAAGGTGACAGAACAAAGCAACTTTTATAGAATCATAGCTGTGCAGGTGACCAAGGGTATCATGTTATTTTTTCACGTTACGTTCATGGTAATTGAGTGATTGATTTTAGCTCATACTAAGTGAGATACAGAATTTGCTTACCCAATGCCTTTGAAGTCCATGACATACTGAAAATGAAGAATAGGCATCTGTCCTGGCATTCAAAAACTGGGTACTCCCTGGCAATTTGAGTGGCCTTTTAAATTGTGTCCGTGGGCTTTTGTCAGCTTAGGGAATTTTAATAATTTTTTTCTGGTGGTCGTGGTTTGGGGAGCTTAGGGGAGGCAGAGGAGAGCAGGGCCTGACACATGTCAGTGCCACTTCAAGAACTGTCCACTCCAATAACACTTCTGAGTGGAATTCCATATCAACAGCAGCAGCAGTGAGGGATTGCCTCTGTTCCTTCTTTATCCTCTGGAAAAAAAGTCTCTGCAGAATCCCAGTGAAAGAACTTACCTGGAGGTGTGGGTAAAGGTCTAACCTGTCTGCACGTTCAGCTGGAGTCTCTCAAACTATTGAGGATCAGTTATGGCTGCACTTGGTATCATCTTGTAAACTTTCTGAAAGATTGTTAAAACCAGAATCGTACCTTCTGACATACTGCGGCTCTGAAATTCAGACCTTGTTTTCAAAGAAATCAGATCACTTTTGTCTGTAGTGGATGGGAGAACATGACAATGGCAGTCTGACTCCCTTGTCATCATCCACTAACGAGTCACTTAAAATTATTGTAGTTCTCTCCCTTAAGTTCTGTTGGGAGAACTTTATGGCTATATCATCTCTTTATGCTAATTACAATCCCTTTATTTACAGGTTTCCTGATGCTGAAACGGCATCTGCTATAGCAGAGCTGGGATGTAAACACATTTGCAAAAATGTGAATGAGTCCCATGTGGATAAAGCCAATAAAATAGTTACTACCTGTGCTTTCATGTGCAAGGCTCCTCTGCATGAAATCTTTGATGGAATTGGAACAATGGTACAAGAAGTCCTGAAACTTGCCTGACTGGAAATGTACAAGCTTCTGCAAGGAAATCAATTTAGCTAAGCATAAGCATGTGGCTTCCTTTGATTGTATTAATAAAGTAATGCAACTGTTAAACGTCACAGTTCTTGGGTTTTGTTGTTGTTTTTAAATCTCTAGTACATCAAGTAGTTAATGCTAAGTTTGTCCTATTTACTTCTAAAATAGAAAGCATGTGTTGAAGGCTGTGGTGATGGGTTTCCCTTTTTCCCTCCTCGTAGATCTGAATGTATTTAGTCTTGGTAAGATAGTGTGGAACCCTCCTCATCCAGCTGGGTTTTATCATATCGCTAGTGATTATCAGTAATTCACCTTTGGTGTTAACCCAGCAGTAACTGCAGATGACATGGCATTAAATGAGTCTGTATACCTTTAGTGTAGGTGAGTAATTTAGTTCTACTTTCTAATCAGAAGAGAAGAAGAAAAGAATGCAGTCATTTGTGTTTTTTTTTTCTTGCTTTGCAAATGGTTAAGCAGATATAACCAACGAACTTCTCAAATTTTTGCAGAGCCCCCTAGATAAATGGACTTTATAAACCAAGAGTCAAAGGCTTAAGTACAAACAAATACGTTGTATAGGGGAAAGACACAACTTTTGCTCTAATAAATGAAATAATTTGAGGTTTGGTTAGTAAAACGAATTAGCTTTATTTTGTTATTTTTTGCATACATAGTTTCGTACCCTCAGGTACATTTTATGTATGTAACAACACGTGCTTTGATCTTAAAAAATGCGTGCAAAGGTCGTCAGCCTCTCTTAGAAACACAATCTGGCAAGGCTTTCTTCTCCCAAAGTTGCTAAATATTTCCAGAATTTATTATCCGGAGAAGCTGATTGTCACTGCAGACACTTCATTGTCTCAGCATAAGAAGCGTTCTGGTGCTCACAGGTGCCACAGTCATAGTGAGTGTACTGTAGCCCATGCTTTGTGGTACCTGCAGTAATCTAAACGTGTCATCACCAGTTAGTGCTAATCATGTCTTGCTGAGCAAGCGCCTGGTACCTGGAGCAGGAATACAGCATGAACAAACCTGTACCACAGAGCAGCCAAAAGAAGGAACTGGGAAATAATGCTATTATGACAAGGACTGTTGGGTTGTCCCTCTCGCTCAGCAGCAGGCGTGATCAGGAAGAGCACTAACCCTTCCCTTGTCAATGCAAGACCAGCCGTTACAGCAAAGCCTGACATGTCGCGGAGTATCAAGTGCTACTACTCCGTGTGTGTGCCATGCTTATTGTAGCACAAATGTCAAAAGATCTGGTGTAGCAGGTTGTCTCTTCAAGGAGGCTTTAGAGCTAAGTGGACAGAAATAAATATATAAAGGCTTTTAATCTCTGTTCTTATAGTGCTGCTTCTCATGGGCACAGCATCTTCATATTCCTCCAGAATTTGGATTTCCTTTATGGAATTATTTAGCAGAAGCAGAATGTAACTGACTTTTTTTTGGCAGAAGAGTAGGGGAGTTTTTGTGTCAAGCACAAGTGCTCTGTATTTCTCCCTCTAGAGGAGAAGCTGCCTTCTGTTCAGCCTGAGCTGTGTGTGTAATCGCTAAATTATTTACTTAGTCAAAACCCGCACTACTGGACTGAGCATGGGTCTTGTGTTACGGGAGTCTTAATGAAAAGTGCTGGAGTCACTAAATAAGAGTTAATCTTCAATTTTGTGGTTGCTTTGTGAACAGCGTCTAGCTGTTGGTTGGAACATTCAAGGGACGTGCAGCTTCTCCAAGAGCGCTCTAGCTGACTGTCCTGATAAAAACGTGCTTAACACAGAACAGTCCTCCACTTTTTCCAGGTTGTACACTGTCTCTATAATGCCTTCTGTGGCTTCTGCAGACAGGGTGCTGGAGGCATTGGACTGAAACTTTTTCTCCAAGTCCTCCTTTTTCAGAGGTTTCCTCCAGTGTCCGTAGAACGTATCGCAGCAATCGCTGATGGTGTTGCCATCCTGAAGTGTGACACTCACTTCACAGTACAGACTGTCAAAGCTAGGGGTGTTATCAGGAGGGTGCTCCAGCTGTGTTTTGCAGAGGAGCTCCCTCAAGGCTGGCCGGTGAATGTTCTCACTGTTGAAGGACTGGACCGACATGCTGCCATCCAGCAAAGCAGAGCATGCAACAAACTGGAAGGAGTGTCGAGCTTCATGCTCTGAGGTGGGGCTGGGTCTGTTCACATATTTAACCTCTGGGACTTTGAGAATGACTTTCTCAATTTTATGAAGGGGGAGCAAGTTGTCACTGCTCTCCACAAGCTTTCTTCTAACAGAGGATGCTGCATCAGCCACCCAGTGCGTTCCAAGATGAGCCGGAAAGCGTTTGATGGCCACATCTTGCTGGTCCAACAGCCAGGGATAGGACTGTAAGGTTGGCAGAGTCTGTGGGTTGTAATCTGTATAAAAGGCACCTATCCCTGACTCCATGTCCAAGATCTGTTTGTTTCCTTGAAGGCCCTGTGATGCTAAGCAAGCTGCTTCCAGACCATGCTTGGCAGCATTGCCAATGTGGAGGGGCTTTGTTTGGGTTGCTGCGTTAGCCAGTGGGGCACCTGCATAAGAGGCAGCGACGGCCAAGGCATTTTTGCATTTCGACTGGTCAAGAGCAAGCAGTTTAGCACAAGCTGCGGCACTGCCCATCGTACCAACAACAGTCGGTGGGTGAAACCTGAGAAAACAAAATCTCTCTGTTAACATTTTTCAGAAAATAACCTGAATTCACTATATACACAAGTTCCAATTTCCTTTCGCTGCTGTGGAAGATGTATTGGACCATAAAGAAACATACGGTCAGAATTCATTTGTGGTCCTAATGGAAAAAGTTGTTGCTTTTCCCCAGGAACAAGTTAAACTGGAATAGTAGCACTTAAAATTGTTCTCTCCAGAAAGCAACTGAAATGTTAGAACTGTTCACAGTTCAAGGCATATTGCACAGAATAATAGCAAAAGTGCCACAGCTTTTAGTCATCTATAAATAATATATAGTTGGCTATAAATTATACATATTGGGGGAGGCCAATTTTGTTATTCTGAACTAGTTTTGCAAAATTGGTAGAAGGAACACACAGAAAACAGCAAGAAGACATGTAGTCCACCCCCCATTTCAAGGCTTTCGCCTAAGCGCGCCCTGTCTTGGGCATTGTTCTGAGATCAGCATCAGTGACTCCTTTCTGCTGAGAACAAGGCACTGTTTGCAAGTGAGACGTAATCATATGTATTCATGAAAACCTGAGACTTCTGCTGTTAAACATTGCCCTTTTGCTGCTTTTTTTAATAAATAGGGAGATCATCACCTCCTTCTTGTAAGCTGATCGATGCTCTCAAAAAGAAATCTATTAGCTAAGCCCTAAGGAGTCATGAAAATCTAGGTTTAGATGAACGTTTCCTAAATTTCCAGACATATGACATAGGAAATGTGATTAACTGTGCCATTTGTATTTTAACTGGCATTTAATTACATCTGTTAACACCGAGAAAAAACCCATTCCACTCAACTTTCTACTTGAAACATTCCTAAGTACCTTTTTGGAATATTCCTGGCTTCGCTGGAGAAACGCAGCAGCCTGCCTTGCACTTCAATTCCCACATTGAAAGCTAAGAGCAGATCAAGACCTGAGATTTTTTTCTTCTGAGGAAAGGCCTCCGAGAGTGCAATCACTGCAGGGAGCACAGCCCCGGATGGGTGTGTGGCTGGATGCCACGTGTCGTCAAAATCCATGGAGTGCACCTAAAGGAAAAAGAAGCCTTGATTTGGCAAGGTTGGCTCAGTCAAATTAAACCACGCTAACTGGTATAAAAAAAGGACTGAAGAACTAGATTTTCTTTAGAAAGCTGATCTTCAGAAATCTTTCTGTTAAAGACCGTTACTCCCAACATGGCTCCCTGAGAGATGGCAATGCAATACAAACCTTGCTTCAAAGGAGCATAATTCTAACTCAAGTTGCACCAGTCTAAAAACGGTATGACAATGATTCTCCTTTCCTGTAATAGGCTTTTGCTGCTTTAATTAGGCTGGTATAATTAAAGCATCAATTCTAGGTCCACCATGTGAGCGGTGAATTTTCACTTCGCCCAAACCAGTATATAGACATAACGAAATTATTTCCCCAGTGCTGCAACTGATGCTGCCATTAGGTCTCACACCATTAAAGCTGTAGCAGTTGAACACATACTGCTAACTGAAAGCTGTTTTGGAGCAACTTCTCTGGTGCTACCATCCACAGGCAACAGGCACAGGCCTGTTGATGTAGATCAGACTTTAGACTGAATTTTGAATCCTTCAAAACAAGACCTGTCACATGAGGAACCAGATTTCTTGGGATTGCTGGGAGTAGGAGAAAGTTACAGTCTTGAAACTGAGATGAGCTGCTTAGCCCTTGAGAGTATCCGGAGAGGTGCCTTGTCTTTCCCACACCTAGAGCCCTGCTGCTCGGGAAGATCTTGGTCGTTCCCAGCACGGCATATGGCTGCTATGCTGGTAGCAGACTGCTCCCAGCAGTGCAGTCAGCGTTTGCAATGTTCTGTTTGTCAGACCTCCCTCCGCTCCCAAAGTTTTAAGGCACCCCCTGTGCCAAGGACTTGAGAGCACCAGGGACCGCATTTTAAATAACATAATGATGCCTCAAAAGCTGAACTTTCACACCAGATCACCCATGCCTTACTTCGCCAGAACAAACTGGGAAGGTGGTCAGACTCCCTCCCCAGTGCTCAGGTCTTGACCTGTAATACTGGGAATAAGCACTTCTGAGGACTGCATTTCTGAACAGGGAGAAGAAACTCAGTTCCTGCCTTGAAAAACTTTGATGCCAGCTGGGAAGATGTCCTGCAGAGCAGGGTGAGGAAAGTTGTGCCCAATACCCAGTAATGTGCATTCATGGTGTTTTCAATAAGCGCTTAGAATTGACCTGTGGCTGAGCTGCAAACTGAAAGAATCATATACATGCTAACAGCCGGATTTGAATATCACATGGGCTGCTAGGAGCTGAGAGGTACCAGATCTCATTTCCAAGGTAATTTTCTCTACATTGGAAATGAGGTGTCAAATTGGAGCTCTGATCTTGTTGTCACGCTAATTTAGATAGGCTTAATATTACCATTTCCTTGGTTGGTCGCTTTTCCTAGTTTTGCATAATTGCCAAATATGTCTACCACACCTCTTGTGCATCTTTCAATTTCAAATGGTTTCAGCCTCAATCTGAATTCAGAGAAATGTCTGGGGAGTCAGTTATTGCTTTAATGACAAAGTATGTGTCCAAAATATACACTTGGCTTTTACAAACTGTGTAACTGAAGATTAAATTGCATTGTGATATTGTATGTATATGTGCATCTGTCTGTATTTGTTTTTCAGTAACTATGCTTCGCCAGTTGGCATAAAATTTGGATCCTGGTGAAATCAGTGAGAGAGAGAGTATCCCTTTGTAAAGCACCTATAGCAAGGTTGTAACAAGCTGTATAGTTCTGACCTTTGCAAGCAGCCCCAAGCCTCACATTAAAGGTAAGGGATGCTGTTGAGTTGGATCAGATACATATTATACCTCAAGTTCGGTCTCGTTGGAAGAAATTTGAAGCACGTTAAAACAGTCTAGCAAAGTTTTGTAGCAGGCTTCAGGCAAAGGAATAAAGTATACTAAGATTTTAGGAGCGTTCTGTTCTCTCTAGAGCAAGAACAGCATCAATTAGTATGATTTGAGAGCAAATAAAAGAGCAACCCTTACAGCCACTCCATTGACAAAAGCTGCATACAGAGGAGGCAGTCGGAAATCCGAGTGGCCCCAGATGGTACTGGATATATCTGAGCTGTAGATCTGAAATAAAGTGACATCAAGTAATTAAAAGTCCTGAACCCAAGGATAAGCGTGCACCATATCTCTGATGTAACTGAGATCAGACCATACCCTCTCATGACACAACTGTTCCCATTTGTGAGAAAAATACTGTTCTTTCAGCAAGTATGAAAAGAAACTTGGTTTTCTCTTGGCTTATGCCCCTTACCACCCAAACAGACCTCAGGGGGCAGACCAACACCATCCACCTGGCAATTCAATACCTTAACACGACCTCTAGCCATTGACATCCCTTGTCACTGCCCATCATCAGCTCCCTCAGGACTGTCATAATCTGGTTGGGGAAGATCTCTGGTTGAAGGTTCTTGTTTCCCACATTTTAGTAAGGCCCCAACTAAACGATACCAGCCTCCTGGTGCTGGTATCCCCACGCTCTACAGATTGCTGTTCCTTTCCTTTTGTTGTGCAGAACTTTTAGCCAATGAAGAGATCTTTATGGAATTAAGTAAAAGGGCATAAACTACCATGGTCTGGGAAGGAGTGATCTCTGTGTGAAGAGACTTACTGGCACACATAGCTCTGGAACCTGACTCCAACTAAGCAGGTCTGACTGATGAAACTGTGGGCTAAACTCCTCCTCATTGCTCCACTCCTGTGTTTGGAATGCTTCTCCTCAGGGTCAAGTACTCCTCTAGTTTAAGTAGAGCAAGACTGGAGGAGAAACACGACCAATGTACCTCAGACAACAATTATGTTTTATGGACTGGAAGTAACCCACTACTAACTCCCCATCCCTTTTACAATCCCTTATTTTTGAAAGTCTGGTGATAAGTGATGTTTACTTTGCTGATGGTTTTAATAAAATCTCATAGGTGATAGAAAGGAAGCGATTCTTAATTAACGGTGTTTGCAGTGGCGGATCTTAGAATACAGTCATTACACAAACTTTTGCCCACCCAGAACTGAAAGTAAGTCAATCAATGAAGTTTCCTTTGCTCCAGTGGAAAGAACACTGTGTCTTTCCTTCCATCTGTAAAAGAATTTCGCCATGACAAAATTTCCCCTTATAGCCCAAATTTCCCTTTCCTTTTCTTAAAGCTAAACCTTAGGGTACGCTGAGAATGCCAGACACCTTACCTTGCTGTACTGTGTCACTTTGTGACAAACCTCGGTGTTGGTACCCAGAAGCCCCACTCCAAGAGTATCCAGAATCATTCGCTTGCTTCTCTGAATAACTTGGTCTGTCAAGTGGTTTGCGTTCAAACCATGAATCACATTGGCAAAATTTCCTGTAATTGTCTGTGAGGAAAAAGAAAAGAAAAATACCAGACAAACAAATAGTAGGTGTTTCTCTTAATTTAAAGAAAACAATTTTTGTGGTCTTTTTTTTTTACTTTCAGTTTTGGGTTACTGCTTAGCTTGACAGCCATTTGAGTTGCCCTGCCTCTGCTTACATGAATTGCATCAGCAAAACTAAAGTTTGAATTCTTCCTCTTTTTATGCCCAGAAACGCGGCAGTGTTATTTATACTTTCATCAGTGTCCTTGTCTGGCCTGTATTTCTGCTGCTTCCTCCCTGAACTGAGTCCTTGAGGGTAAGCACTGCAAGTGATGTAAGATATCTATATCTATACACACACACTCACACACATACATATAAAACCAAACAGAAGCAAAAAACTTCTGGCTTTTCATAGCACCTTCTTACTGCTGGAAGTGGAAGAGTGGCATTTCAATCCAGTGCAGCCACTACCACACAAGGAGGTAAGATTTAATCTTCCTGAGTAGCAGAATTACTATCCCAAGACTTGCTGAGCTTGGAGGTCAGTGAGAGATGGAACGTGGCATCCCTACATTGCACCTGTTGCTCCTGGCTCCCAACTCCCATTGAATTCACACTTAGCTGGACTTGCAGTTTTCCTCTGAGACAGGATCTCACCTCTTTGAAAAGCAGTGGCTCCTAGTTCCAGGCTCCTGCCCATCTGGAAATTATATTTCTAATTTTTTTTTCTTTCCTATTGAGCATTGACCCATTATGCAAACTTAGTCTGTTTCTTCCTGGCTGGTGGCATGAGCTGCTGTTAACATCTCTATTGGATATTAATCTAGAACTTCCTTCTCCAACCATTAGAAACTTCACCTTGTAGAGGCGTATATTATTTACAACCTATCTACACACATGCTTGCTTTTTTAAAATGGCATTACTTAATATAGCTTTTCTCTCTATTTGGAAATTGTCTGTCCTTCTATTTCCCCCTCATCAAAGTAGATCCTCTACTCTCTCGCACAGAGAGTGCCTCTCTCTCTCTAACCACACAGAGTGATGATACTTCCTCTTGGTCTTCATCTTGCTAAGTTAAACAAACCAAACTGTGCTGCTCTCTCCTCTATAATGCAGTCTCACCCCTACTATGCTAGCAGTTTTTCACTGTGTTGTTCCATCTCGATTTCTCTTTTCTGGCAACAGTGACTAGAACTGTACCCATTATTCCAGACAAGTTCTCTCTCATTCAGCTTTGTACTAAAGCATTAAGACTATCTTGAGGAAGATGAGTCGTTTAAAGCAGGTGGATCACATATCCCATGGTGTGATGTACACCTACTGAAACTTATAGAGTAAGGATATAAAAGCTTAAGCAGAAAAGTGCATCTTACAGTGCAAAGAAACAAGACAGTACCTTTGCCCACATCTTGGTGGGGTGGTGTGTGGTCCCAAAGAGATGCAGCAAACAAAGGATGGTCAGCAAACAGGGGAAATCACTCTCTCGCTATTTATATGAACGTGCCTGGGGTGGGGGAAGAAATTAGGCCTTCTTGGTCATCTTGTCCTGCCCATTTCCTCCTCTGCCTGGAATTGTTCCTATTTCTTCACTTTCAACTTTTGTCTGACTAACTGTACTGTAAACTGCTGGGACATGTGTGATAAGGCTTTGCCAGTTATGTTCCCTTGTTATGTAGATTGATTTTTATGTTATTTTATTAACAGATAGAAGTTGATATATTAATTTGAGTGTCTTACATTTAGTAGCATGGAGCGAAGAGGTGTGTCAGGCTGACCACAGCAGTCCATGGTTGTGAGGGCAGTCAACTACAGGATGGAAAAGGCTGTTTTAACTTAAACAACCTGTTGTTGGTTCTTTTGGGTTTTTATTTTTTCGCTGTATCTCTCCTCTATAATATATACAATTCAGACATGGGAAATGTGTTCCATAAATTTCAGACCATAAGTTAGATTTAAGGCAGCTCTTGGCATTTAATAATGTTTTAAGAGCATGAATTGCTACACGAGGCCATCATTTCTGCTAGCAGGTTTTCTGCATCTCAGGCAAGAATGTCTTCTCTATGGAAGGAGGTGGTTCCACAACCAGTTTAGGGATTTCATTTCTGTGGGAATTACAGACTGCTACAAGATAGTGATTGAGAAATCCCTGCCCATCCCATCAGGAAGGGAGCAGGCACCAGAAGAGCATGAGTAGACGCCACTGAATAACTCTGAGTGGAAAAGTAATGTATGTCTGAAGTTTGTGAATCTCCTGGATTAGGAAACAAAGTATCAAGTCTTTTCACTATTGCGGTCGTCACTTTTATGCTTAAGCTACATTTACTTTAGGAACCTCAGCCCTTTACTCAGCCTAGCCTCAAATAGTTTTGTAAAGCCTTATCTAAATCCTGAGTGCTTCCAGGTAAAGACCAGGATGGGTCTATAGGTGAAGTTAAACACTGATTTGAGCGGTTCTAACTACCACTCAAATGTCCTGGTTTAGGCTGCATCCTCTCTCCTCTCACAGGACACACAGTCTTCTTCCTCTTTGTGCCAGGGCCAATGTTGAAGAGATTTACTTCTGAGTTGTTCCTGCCTATCTCCAGAGCCAGCTCAGAGATTCTCAGCTGTCAAGCAAAACTGAGTTTCATCACCTCAGAAACGCAAAATTAAATCTAGCTCAAGCAGAGGGAGGGAGAAGTAGGGCTAGCAGTATTCTGTGAAATTTTAGGAGGACATGGACAGGTAAAAAGATATAGGAGAGGACTGGCTGTTCCCTAGCAAGCTCTAACCCAAACATTTGTTTGTTTTGCCTGTGCCTTGAGTCAGCTCTGCTTACAGATGTCATCTTCATGTGTCCTTGATGCTGAAAATTGCACTGGGTAACAGAGTGTCTTAAATGATAGAAGCAGTGATGTGTCTGCTCATGAATGTAACCAAGAGTCTGAGGCCCAGGACTTCTAAAACCCAACCTTACAAACACATACATACTTTTGTACAGTTTAACCAGCATTATGTGCCGACTTCATTTAAAACCTTGTCCTGTCTTTCTCTTAAATATGAGCTACTGTTCAGCTTGGCTCCTAAACCTCTTCCCACACACATTTCTCGGAGTATACCACAGCTTCCTCAGTCATGCATGCATAACCTGCATCTACATAAAACACCCCTGCAGCTTTTCCCAGTTCTGGGGTGAGATGTGCGTGTGCTTTGGCCAAATCCTGACCTCATGGGGAGAGAAAACCAAAATACACTTAAGTACTTCTTCTTTGCCCCTCATTTCCACACTAAGGAAAACCTTAGAGAGAGCAGGGATGTGCTGAAGGGTTTGGTGCTGATAAAATCCCACCCAGCTAATGGGATTGCTCACATTGAGAAGGTTGGCAAGGGTTAGAAAGAATAATAGAAGTTAACGCTATTACACAAAACTGGAAAGATTTTGTTATCTTTCACTTTCCTTTCAGCTCATGCTTCCCTCCAGAAACATGGAAGGAAAAAAGTCTAAATTACTCAACCACAGAATCACAAAGTGTCTGAGGTTGGAAGGCACTTCCAGAAATCATCTGGTCCAACCCACCTGCTCTAGCAGGACCACCCAGACCAGGTTGCCCACCACTGTGTCCAGTTGGATTTTGAGTATCTCCAAGGATGGAGACTCTACAACCTCTCTGGGCAACAGTTTTTGACCACTGAAAAATTACATAATAAATAAAAGATCAAAACCCTAGAGTCAGTACTTTCAGTCATCTTTTTCCTTTATCTTCAGGATATAATTTAAAATGCCATTCTCTTTCTCATTTATTCCTCCTTCTCAAGTGAGGCGGAAGTGAAAGTTGAACATCTCCTTGACACTACTGTGCTTCTGGATGGCACAAAGGAGAATTTTATGTTAAGAATTTTCCTAACTTAAGAAGCAGTCTGGGACTCTTTTCATTTCCCCCGAGAACATCGATGGATGAACAGTGAATACAGCTGAGCAGCTAAAAAGTATGAGAAAAGGATGCAGTAGTGAAACTCCTGATTATTCTAATTTATTGCTCTAATGACTGCTCTAATTACTGGTGGCTTTATACTGGAATGTCCACAATCAGAATGGGGTAAAAATGGCCCATAATCCTTTTTAGCTCTAGAAGGCCTAGTGTAGTATCAACCTGTAGGGTTACATCCTCAGCCTGGCATCATGCCTCAGAACAAGGTCTGTTCAACAGCCCACAGCTTACAATGTCATATATCCCATCAAACACTTTGAAACAGTTACTACTGGAAAGAAGTGCAGAGGCCCAGATGCCTTTAATCCCATGGTGAGACTCCAAGCTGACTGCATATGGGAGCCAGAACTTGTGATGTGGTCAGATGCTGCTAGGTAATCTCAGATACGTGTTCACTTCCTTCTGCAATCTTGATTGCAACATGGATTTTCCCATGCACTCAGTAGTAACATCAGTACTATTTAAGGACCGAGCTGAGATATTATGAGAAAGTGGCTTTTTTTTTTTTTTTGCATAAAGAAGTGAAATTGTAAATGCACAAAACTAAATTACCTGGGAGCACCGCAGAGTGAAGAGGCATCTGTACATAGTCCTGTAACACCACAGGAGAACTCACGGGGGTCTAAACAGAAGAAGGTTGAAGATCAGTGTTTGAGGGTTTGGCACAGGCTGTCCACCCTGACAAAAGCAATCTGCTGCTTTCCTATTCTTTGACACAGTGAGTGTGGTTCAGCAATTTGGGCAGACAAATTTGTTAACTAGCAAGCACGATGGAAAGACAAAATGTGTTCATCCAAACGCCATTTGCAACATCATGCGCAGCTACACTAATAAGCTGTGTTGATTACAGAACAAGGCTTTAGAAAACCAGTGCCCCACGGAGTCTATTTTCTCCTGCTGACATCACATTTTTAAGATGTTTTTGTCTTTCTTTTGCTTCCAGTTATTTTAGGCTAAACTCTGCCCACACCTGCAAGCTCTATGTTTACAACTGAAAACAGTTTTGACCTTAGTCTTATGCTCATTTCGTTCTAAAAAAAAAACCAACCAAACAAAATTATGACAAAATACACACTCCAGGCTTTCTTTTCTCTAAGCCAGCTTTTAAGATGTATCTTTGTTCATGGGCTGTGCTAAGGCGAGAAAACTGGAGGGAGGTGCCAATGCGCTCTGCTTACAGAACCTCTGCTGTAGCTGAGATCTGAAAAAACCTTACAAGCGCAGGACCTTCTCCTTTTCCCTCTAGTGGGCTATTTCAAGTACAGAAAAGAGGTGAGAATCTTAGCAAAGGGTCCAGAATAGTTACCTTCATCTAAATCCTGTGAATAGCCCTACAACCCTAAATCTTAGGATCTCATAATCCATAGAACCATAGAATGGTTTAAGTTGGAAGGGACCTTAAAGACCATCTAGTTCCAACCCCCCTGCCATGCACAGGGACACCTTCCACTAGAAGAGGTTGCTCAAAGCCCCATTCGACCTGGCCTCATTCTGCACCACTATCGTTATAGTCTCCTGTGCCTCTTTCTCCCCATGCCTAACCTTCATCCCAACAGCAGTTACTGAACCGGACAGCAATAATGCACAGCAAACGTAATAGGCAACGATTGCACCATAAAATGTATAATTCTGGAAATTTCTAGCCTATAGTAATTCTCTCCTTCACTTACTTGCATAACAGCAGTGCAATATCTGAGAAGTTACAAAACCCTTGTTTCCTTCTTTCAAACTTCTCACAGCAAATCTTGTAAATGCCAGACTGTATTCTGGTAAAGGTTGCTACAGGTCAATACACCAGGTCCACACTACGCTGTCCTTGCCTTCATAAATTAGTGGTGCCATTCCTACAGGCAAGTCCTCGCAGTTCATTTAAACTTGTAAGGTAGATGCTGGTTTGCTTAAATGAGCTGTAAGATAGAGGTACCAGACGTAACTGGGATAATTACACGGGATCTCATTCAAGACAGATCAGTCATTTCACTATAGACGTACTGTGAACAGGGTTCAAGCTGCTCCCCTAGTAGCACAAGCACATTTGAAGACAGAGGGTGTCACTGAATGATTAGGCAAGCCACCTTGACATTGTTTATGGACTTGCACGAAGAGGCCTGAATTATAACAACATGAGAGGACTATGCAGTTCCATGGAACTCCTGCTGACCTAGTGTAAATTTGAGGTCTCACCCATACCATAGCCTTTATCTGTAATACTAGTCCCAGCTCACAGTGCGAGGGGCTACACTGTAATTGGTTGCCTTGGGTTCATAGCTCAGGAGGAGGAAGTATAGGGAAGGTGACACAGCCAGCCCCACTGCCCTGTGAACCCCCTTTGCACCCTGAGGTACCACTCTGTGGAATCCCTCGCAGCCAAGTTCCCAAAGCTTTTCTTCATCCCACTGTAGCTTCTGACCCTATTTTCTAAAGAAAGGAGATTACCTGGACTAGTAGGAGGTGGCTGTAGGATTCTTATATGGCATGACCTCCAGGATGAATGATAGCAGTGGGTATAAGAGGTCACGTAGGTTTTCTGCACATGCATAGACTTTGCCATAACTTCTTGTGATGGTTTTGGCAGCATGGGGCAGCCTGTAGCACACATTGCTCTCTTAATCAAAGAGCAGACATGATGCCTATATTAAGAAGTGGCCAAAATGCAGTTAGATGTCATTACAGAACTTGTGCCATTTGGGGAGATTTGACTAGCATAAATTCAGCGTTTGATTAGCGGAAACCAAATTAGTCGGAGCGTATGTGAGGGATGTGGCAATTTTAATTGAATTGCCAGCAGAACTCCAGTGGTGCAAACAAGGCATTAGTTACTGTGCTGGGCTGCTGCATTGTACACAGAAAGGTACCCAGCAAAGAGACCCTCCTGCTCATTTCAGAGTGAGCCTAGATGTCAGGCCATAACATGTCCCAGCAGGCCGGCAGTGGCAGTCCGGTGGGGAGATGCAGTATCAAGATCTAGTACACAACAAGCTTCAACATTAATTAGGGGATAAAAGAGCCTTTCTACATCTAAACTGTTACTCAGGGAATTTGAACCCCCAGGAAATTATCCCAGATGCCATTACAAGCTTTTGTGTCCACTGAAATACTTAAATAACCCCTAAAGCATAAACTACAGCAAAACCAGGATGAATAATAAAACATTTTCCTTCAAACAGAGACAGGCTTCGGGAGAAAAAAAATCACCTAATTTTGTTGGAGTCCATAATTTACCTGTCAGCAGCCAGAGAAGCACTTAAGACAGGTACTAGGAGATGCTGTATGAGTTGGCAGAACTGCTCCTCCAGCTTTTACCACAGATACTCGCTCTTCTCTTCTCACGCTAATCCCTTGCAAACATAAACATCCTGGAAGGATTTAAACAATGAACCATGTTGCAAAATCCACAGAGTACTTGTTGCTAATGCAAACTTGTGCCATGGGTTGTTTTTTCTTGCTCATCTTAATCATTGGACTGTGACTTCTGCTCAGACAACATGCTCTCATTGAGGTCCCCGGGGCAGCTTGGGTATCCCGTGAGATAGACACATGTTGCTGCCCTTTAGCATCTCTTTTGGAGCACTCCAGTAACTGGGGAAAGGCTCTTTTTCATCATTTGTGGTTGTAAGTAGCTAGATCATGTTTTTTTCTACCTTGATATATTTCAAAAGTGCCAAAAAATATTGAAAAAGAGCCAAAAATTACACTTTAAATATAGCAGTCTCTGATTTATGGTGTAATTACAAAACATGCCATAATAGTTACTAGTTGTGAGATTGAGTATTACACATTTCAGACTGTAAAACATACAGGGAGGTTTCTAGCTGTGATTGTATATTCACCTCTAAAGAGAAAACGGGCATAATTACACCAACATTTACAAAAGGGAGAAATAACAGCAAAAATGTAAGAAAGGTTAAATTTGAAGATGAGCTGTGAATGCATAAAACATTTATATTATTACTCTTTTTTAATTGAAGCTAATGATTTGATTTAAATTGGTCCTTTTTTACATAAGTAGCATTTGAAGAATTTGGGGTTTTAGAATTTAT
Organism: Buceros rhinoceros silvestris; assembly: GCF_000710305.1. Lineage (NCBI taxonomy): Eukaryota > Metazoa > Chordata > Aves > Bucerotiformes > Bucerotidae > Buceros > Buceros rhinoceros. The sequence continues at coordinate 20,154 of NW_010389208.1, forward strand.
AATGACATTATTTTTTCCACCTACATTACTCATCTTCATCAGAGTAGATTAAGACAGATGTGGGAAGCATTACAAATCAAGGAAAATAACTACTTTCACAAAATGAAAGGAACTATTCTATAATGGTTGATCATCCATGTTGACTCTTCAGCATCAGCAGGGTTTAAAACTATTCACCTAAAAATGTTATCTACTGTCAGATGTAGTGGATGGTATTTTGTTCACTTTTTTCCCTCCCTGCAATAGGTGGAAGATGTCCCTCCTTATGTGAGCTTGGAGGTTGCAGGAGCAACAAGGTTAGTTGTAAGGAAAATAAAACGGCTTGTGAGTCATGGCATTTTTTATTAAAAGCACTATTTCAGGTCATGTTGAGTGAGAATATACAACGTTAGTGGTACCCCCAACTCACCCAGCTTATCCTACTGACTTTGGTAACTAGTCTGCATGGCATAACGCCAGCACTACGATTTTGGTTTTAATAAAATACGCAAATAAATTGCTCATTCCTTCTTTCCACAATTAGAATATTTTTTCTATTTCTGTGATCTGGCTATTTCCATTCTTTACCGAATTGAGCAGTTCCAAAGTCTACTTTGAAGTCTAAGTTTTCTTTGGGTATTTTTTTCTGTTTTCTATTTCCTTGGTTTGGTATGGTATTTTACTAAACTTTGTGGGAGTCATAAGAGAGAGGAAGTGCATTTATTTTTCCTCAACTAATTGACTCAGTGGCAAACGAAGGAACGTATTTCCTTCCAAAAGTTCAGGCATGTGCTAAAATGCCAGCACAACTGCAGCAGGGCGTAAGTCATACCATTCAACCAGTAATACACAGGGTTGGTCCAAATGCAATGCTGTTTCACTGCATAAGAAAAGCAGTCAGCTGCCTTGGGCGTCAACTTTTAGGAGACAGCTCGCTGCCCGTGTGGCCTACAAACAAAAAAATAAAGATAAGTGATTTTAAGCCCGATCCACCCATCACTGCTTTGTGTTTTTGTGTTCTGCTGCTGTTGCCAAAGAGAAGGCTTCTAAGGAGGAACAGGGTGCTGATGTCAAGAAGTTGCTTTTCCCCACAACATCCTGCTGTCTCGCCCTGGTACTCTTGATAACAGGACTTTCCACCTCAGACAAGATCTGGTTACACAGGATAGAGCAACTCACAGGTTACCGCAGTCTGTGGTGGGATACAAGTTCAGCTAGACAGCCAATGATGGCATCATTATTGCTGCATCCTTCTCTCCAGCATGGGTTTCATCTACAGCAGACACCCTGCCACAGGCTACAACCTCCTAACTGTTAACAAGCGATGGGATTTAAAAGACCACACGTATTTGGAGCATTATTGCTTTAACTTTGCTCTTTCTGTATCCTCAGGCTTCACATTTTCACAGTGATAAGAGAGAAACTATTATAGTAAAAACTGAAATTCTAAACTGACTACAGGACTTCAGATGGTAATGGCTTTAAAAGAAAAAAACGAGTACTTCAACACTCTAGATCATGCATTGAGAGAAATGAATGGATATGGATCAGGAGTTACACCATAGTGGGAAATATAAATTATTTATAAATATCTAAAAGACAGTATACAGCAAATTGTAACATCTTATTGCTATAGATTGCCACAAAAATTATACTTGCATGAGGTCATTAACCCCAAAAGACTTCAGATTACATGAAAGAGTGAGAATCTGTCATGTGTGTGCTCTCAATGTAGGTCACTGTATACACATTGCAAAATTGAAGCAAACTTAAGGGAAATTTTCTTCTCCACCTCGAGAAACTCTTGCCTGAGGTTCTGCTGGAATTTGGATGATGTCCTAAGTTTAAATTAAACATGATGAGATGTCCATGAGCAGTGACCGCATAGGGAAGGGTGCAGCTCAGAATGACTTTCCTTAAACTGAAAAAGCACAGGATGTCGCACTAGTGTTTATCCATCCACCTTGTGGGCACAATTATTACACAGGTAGGGAAAATCATGGTAATGGCACACCTATGATAGGCATTGAAAAGGCCTATGAGCATTAACAAATCTTCTTAACCTTTCTGATGGCTTGTTCACTCATCACTGAGTCATACATTTGAAACATTCTTTGGATACAGAAATATGTTAAATGCACCATGTATGAAAAAGATACAGAAAAACTGGAGAGGATTCAGAGGACCATAAAAATGATAACAGGCTTATTTAGCCCAGAAAAGAGAAGTTGTGCTGTTTCACATCACAGCTAAGCCAGTCCAACCACTGGCACTTGTCTTTTGCTCTCCCCAGGGCTTGATTCAATGAACTAAGTAATCAGAAAACTAATTTTCTTAAAGAACCAAAAACTGTCCCACTTTACCCTCTGAACCGGTTCATCACAACCACAGGAGGGCTGGCTAACCTGGGAAAAAAGTAGGCTGGTTCATTCTGGCAACAGATAACCTTCAGACTGGCTTAGCTTTAAGGTGAAAGTGTACCACGTATGGGTACAGGATACAGAAATACAATCCGTATATTTTAGGAAGAACAGGATGTTGAGCGACTTTGCTGTTATCTGCCCTGAAAGAAGACAAAAAGAAATCTGCTAAGTATTTATCACAGATTCTTTGTTTATGTGAAAAAAATCCTTTATAACAGGGTACCAAAACATTAAAATACCATACACAAGAATATTGTGGAATTTCTTTCACTGGCATCATTACCGGTGTATTATGCTGATGTCTGCCAGGATCAGTCCAAGGTTTCTTATCTTGCCTTGGTGCAGAGGTGGATTGGAGGATGATCTCTTGAGATTAATTCCACATCTTCCTTTTTCTGACTTCATGATTTACTGAGTTCACCCATCCTGCCTGAATTAGCTCTGGCTGAACTCAATACTACTTTGAAAAATGGCTATAACAAGAACAGCACAAGGTTCCAGTACTGCTATTTGACTAATATTTTGTTGAAGTCCAGAGAACATGCTGTCCTTGGACACATTATCAGACTCACGATCCGCTTTCTATTCGGAAAACTCCCTAGATTGGCACAGCTGGTCTCTAAATACACCATGAAAATAAGCCCATGAGAATAAGTCATGCTTCAGAGGTTATTCTTAGGCTTATGGTTCAGACCTCAAATGGTATTGTGACACTTGCAAATGGTTGCTCAAGCATGATGGAAATCCAGTTGCAAATACTGGAAGTAGGGTTACCAACTAGGAAATGTGTACACTGAGGATTACAATCATTAATATATCAGAAGAAGAGTGTAACTAACAGTAATTTTTTTTCTAAATACAAGAGATAATGCAGAAGTGTGAAATGGGAGTTAAAATGAAGCAGAGAGACGTGCGGTATTCAGGACTTCTATGGTTTTGGTTTTTGTTTTATTTTTTTCTCCTTTTTGGAAATCTTTTCCAGAAATGACAGGCTGCAGAATCAATGACTCAGATTCTAAAAATACTGAAATGCACCTAACCTTCTGTCTGCCCATAGTCAATAAATGCCATTATTAATCATGTTCTCTAGTGAAATGTTTTGTGGACAAACTCAACACCACAGCTTTCCTATACAACACTCTTTATTCCCTTTACTGTAGGGAAGTTCTGGGAAAAACCTTGTAGGAAGAACAAAACAAAACAAAACAAAATTTACAGGCATTTATTTAGAAAATATGCCAATCACTTTAAGTGATAAAACTTTATTATCTAAAGAACTAGATAAAACAGTTCAAATGCAGCAAGTCTGTGGATTCATCTAGGCTTTGCAGGTGAGGGATCAAGCTAAGATGTATGATTTACGGAGAATCTTTTCAAGTCTTTAGAAGGCCTGTCAAATAGAGGGGATCAATAATAATTTAGGGAGAGTGCATAAGCCCTTCAAAGAAATCTGAGCACAGAACTTGCTGTGTAATCACACCCACCCTGCCAATGTTTTGCAGCCTCACTTGGGAACCACTACTGTGGGACATAAAGCTGCCATCTACAGTTTGAGGAGCAGGCAGCTTTCTTCTTTGACAAGCCCTGCTACCTTTGAAGCTGAGATCTACTTCTTCTAATGGAACTGATTAAAGAGGGAGAGGAAACTTCAAAAGACTTCACTGCCTCTGTGAACAAGGTAGAACGCTGCACTGACAACCTCTTGTGATGTGTACCAGAGTTCATTTTTTAACTTGTTCCTCATTCTGCCCTTTAACATTAGCATCTTCTTTCCACTCGTGTATGTGAATGTTGAAGCTTGCAGACGCATTATAAAATAATCAGTGCCTTTACCTTAGATGGGACTTCTTGTGAGTCCTCTTGGGATAACAAAGGTCTCAGAGATGGCATTTCTTTTTTTTACTGGTTCTGCTTTTGTTTTGCTCATCCAAAATACAGGCAAATTATATAGGCAAAATACAGGCAGAAGAGGAGAATAAAAAGGAAGGATGACCGCACTTGATGTACCTCACCACACTCATCATCAAGGCCTGGTCTTGTGTCTTACTCCTACCTCATGTTTGCAACAAGCTATTCCTTTCCGCACCACTCTTAAACAAGGTAAGGCAGCTGCTTTCATGCTGTCCCTGCTTCCCTCCTCCTCCACTCCTGCCCCTACTCCTTGCAGGTAGCAGATATTCTACTTGGTATATCATACTTGACATATACAGAATAGGGTGAGATGGTGAGCTCAGTTTTTGGACCTCTGATTATCAGCATTGCCCGATCTTTAATCTTGGGTTTTGGCCCTTTAATGGACCGCTTTGGTTGGCTCTATTTGCAAGATAACTTGTTCCTGAGCTGTTAGCAGAGCAGATGTGAGCCAGCCAGTCTCACTGGGCCTCAGAACTGTGGAATGCAACCAGAGTTTGCAGACCTGGAGAAGACAAAGGCATGGCCAGGCATCCCCTCTTCTGCCTTCATGATGGACTACTAGTTAGGTGGTGAAGCACTAGCCTTGTTGCACTAGCAGTGTTTGCTCCTATCAATGATCACTACTGTATTTACTGCTGAGAAAAAAGCTGAAATAAAAGTGATTGCTAATTAAACGTGATTCTGAAACAATTTTTTTTATTTGTACGAGAGTGGTACCAATTTTTTAACCTCTAGAAACAGATGGCAACTGCACCTGCCAGTAAAGGCTGCCAATGGCATCAATAAAGATATAGCTTGTTCACTTCCAGGCAAATAAATCTTGGGTTAAAAATAAAAGTAATGAAAAGTCACTTGTATTCCTTGCTATATATCTATACACCTAGAGTCCTTGCTACATACACCAGAGCAAATGATATATGCATAACTTGGAGGAATTTCACATGGAGAAAGCTACTGTTCAGCATCTGGAGGGTAAGTTCACACCACCCTGATGAGGCCACCTGGCACTGCCCACACGCAGAAGTGCCTCTCTTCGAAGGAACTTGAGCTATGAACAATTTCATGAAATGGCATCTTCGAGCTGTGCTGCTGGAGCGCTTTAAAAAGGGAGACCAGAGACAGCACTGCCACCTACTGCTCCCAGGGATGGGGCTCTCACTCTCATGGGGATGAAAACTTGGGGGTGAAAGTAGGTATGTACTGTAAAAGTACATTTACTGTAAAAATACGTTTACTGTAAAAGTGTTAAAAATAATTATAAAATTAATAGTGAAAAGCCTTTACTGTAAATCTAAATACCAACTTTACCCCTTGTAAAGCATCAGGGAATAAAATAAGCTACCATTATGGTCTTGTCAGAGTTTCAAAAAGAAAACAATCCACGTGGCCACCCTGGTTTGCAGCTTAGTCATATACTTTGAAGCTGTTATCTTTGGCTAGTTCAGCGTAAAGAGTTTTCTTAGGAATTTACTGAAACTGTAGTGAGTTAGCATCTCAGCAGACTAAGGCTTTATATTAACAATACTGCCCTTAAGGAAAGACGTGATTGGCAAGATAGACAGGAGTGATAATAAAAAGAATAACACATAATAAGAGTTCGGAATCATATTAAACTGCATGACCTGAACGTGATACTGCATGTATTGAACTTTACCTACGTCACTTGTCTTACACAGCTGAAATTATTAGCCTGAGTCTTAGAAGTCTTGTCCTTGACAAATGCTACCAGAAATGCAGCTAAAGAGTTAGGTCATAATAGAAACTGTCACAAAATTCATAGTGCTAATATTCGTACAAGCAAATAGCTACTACTATTGCTCTAAAGCTTTATGGAAATGGGGCACTGATGTTTGTGCCTAGCCAGAGGTTCATCCAGATTAATTCAGCCACAACAATGACTAGTGAAGAGTAGTTCTAAGGTCACTACAAAGTCAGTGCTAAAGAAACTATACTGGGGTTTTAAGAGCTATGCCTGTGACCCTGGAGCTTTTGATGACACATCATTAAAAAATTATATTAGAAATCGTGATGTAACTACAAAGCTGCAATGGTTGCCAGAAACCACCAAAGGAGCGGTGATTTTTTTTCTTACAACAAGGCGTATGTAAATTGTGATAGAAAGTCACTGGACTCTTTGGAAAATTAAATTTCAGATCTTCCCCTAGGAAACGCTTAGATGGAATGAAGAAGCATATAGGTAAAGGCATGTATACAGTGTGGCCAGTCACACATACTCGGTGAAATCCTAGCTCAAACCCCAGGGAGCTTTGCCACTGAGAGAGGCCAAAATTTCAGTTTCCATATTTACATTTTCACGTGGATTTTACCAGAGAAGGTTTGCTTCCTATCTTTTGGAACTTCTTTATGCTAGATTCTAAAGAAAATTGCTTTTCACGTTAAAAACAGCACTTGGCACACAGCGCGGTATTACACCCTGCTCATACTTTGTCTTCTGATGCTTTGAATCAGGATCATCCTTGCTTATCAAGTCAAGCCGCCTACTTCTTCACTACCCAAGGTATATTAACGCTGCTTTGTAAGCCCATTCTTTTGTCCCTATTAAAGTCTTCACTCATAAATCAATCATATCCCTGAACCTGAGCCCTGTGCCTTTAGTCATTTTTATTTATGCCTGGAAACTCTTGGGGATGTCAGAGAAAAGCTGACTGAGACAAATGCATGCCAATGTATTTCTTGCCTCCTCCCGTGCAAATTCAAATAGGTTAGCACCTGTGGTTTGAACAATGGTGGAGCAAAGGATGATTCTCAGCTGTGAGAAAGGGACTAACAGCATTGACTCCTGCTCAAAATAAATGCAGGACCGGTGAATGGAACAAACCAGGTGTTAACTCAAGCTGGTGTGAGCATTTAAACTTTATAGATCAATAAGCTGACTGACAATACCTGGCTGAGATTAGTAAATGAAATTTTATTCTTCACAGAGAAAGCACAATAGCAGGAAAATAATTTTTACTCAGCAGAATGAGAAAAAAAGGGTTTATATAGAAGAATAAATTACATGAAACAGAGAAAAACTAGTTGGGCAGTTGCTGTACAATCAGTTTTACAGAGTGTCAGTCATGATAATACATATAGATGAGATTATCTTGACATTTTCCAACCTGTATATCAAATACATATTGCTGGAACGTACCTAACTCGCTACTGAAGAGCTCCTGTGGTAACGTAGTTGCTAACATTAAGCATAGTTACAAACGTATTTCCTTTGTACAGTTTCCAGAAGACCCTCTCCATCCCACTCATCTGCTCCTCCAGTCCATCTTACTCCTGGGTCCCTGCTCTGGATTTACTACGCGTGATGCTTAGTTAATGTGGCACTGCTGATAATCCGGCTTCTTGTACTTTCAGAGATGACAACTTTTCAGGTTATAGGTAAGCACCTCCTCTGGCTTCCCAAACATTTCTTTTTCCTACTACAAAGTGAAAACTACGAATCAGGTGCATTGGATATGTTCTGTCTGGATGATGGAAAAAAGCACCAGCACAGTAAAAGGGAGAGGGTAGAGTTTTCTTGGAGAAAATAATCACAATGTGCCCTACTAGTACATCTCACATTGTCAAACAGCAGTGATCCAAACATCATCTCTTTTCACTAGAAATCAATGGGACAGCCACACTGGTCTTCACCTGAGGATAAAGGCTGAGAGGTTAAGAGGAGAGGTCACCTGGGTAGGTTACTGATGAGTATTTTACTATTTAAAGTCACACCCCTATCAAACAGGTCTGAATAATCACATTTATTATCTATATACAGTACTAAAGACTTTGGTACACAGCTATTGTGCTCCTCTAAAATACTGAAAATATGGACTTGAGGTCTCATTAAACACAGAAATAATTGTACTTATTTTACTTTTTCTTAGCTACAGGTTTAATTTCTTCTCTTCCCTCTTAACAAGCCTTATGTATGCTTGGCAATTTTAATTTTTTCCTTTTTCAGACTGTCACTCACAGGCAGTGCCTTGACTTACAAAGAGATCTTTTCTTATTTCAGAAGCCTTTTTTGTCACTATGACTGCAGGCTTTACGCTTATCTCCTGCTCTCAGATAAGCTCCCCCTTCACTAAGATCCATCCTATAATCTCAGCCTGTTTCTATGTGATTTAACCTCCTTGAGATAAATAATTTTTTTTGCTTGTTTTATTTGAAAGAATTTTATTTAGAGGACTCAGTTCTGATACAATCTAGACTAGTGGCATGCAGTTAAAAATTACAAACAATAACAGAGAAAGCTCTCCATTTTCTGGGGAAGACAGTTTGGCAAAAACCGTGCATATACAACATGCATGAAAACGAAACAATTTCCTTTCCATGGGCACAACTCTTTCCAGACTTAGCAAAACTTTATAGTATATACTTCTGCCATTGCCTTGTGGCAGACACAGGAAAGATAATTTCTGTGCTTAGTTCATAAGTCATTCATAAGTAATATTTGTCAAACAGCTTGCAGGTATGCAAAGAGAGGAGAACTTCATAAAAATTTAATTTCTGTGTTCTTGAGGGCTTAAAGAGTCTGTAGGCTGCTAGAATTAAGAGGCTTTAATTTGTCTATGAATTCAGACATTTTCCTTGTTAAAACTTCATTAAATCTAAATGCTTACACTTTTCATTCCACATATTTCTTAAATGCCCTGAAATTAATGTCTCTCAAACATCTAGTTGATATGTTCATTTCAGTAATAATGTATTATTTATATTTACATACATGACAGAGACCCTCACATATTGTAGATGGATGATATCTTACAGGAAATCCCTACAAAGCAGAGCAGTAATCCATCTATGCAAGCAGTTGAAATGGGAAAGCATGTTCAGAATTTTCCAGACCCATTAAATTAATCCTATTTGGGCCTCTCTAACTAAAGGGCAACATACCTGCAGTGAACTTCCCTAAGAAGGAATACAGCCTTACCAAACTCACCTCCAAATGAACTGCAGCAACTCTCAGTTTTGCTTCAGAGGTGACAGACAGCTGCTTTTTGTTACTTTGGCCAGTAACATCTCATTAGCACAGTATGTCAAGAAGCTGAGGAACCATCAGCTACACCTGATGATGTTGATTCCAAGTTTCTTTGAGCTTTGCTCAATCCAAGCAGAAAATCAAGCTGGGTTATGCAGTGTATAATGGATAGGAGAAGTTCTGGAAACGCTGCTGAGGATGATGGCTGAAGGAAACATTCTGGCAAAATCAACCTTGGTCCTAGCAGAGGCTGACTTCTGCAATTTCATTCCCTAGGCAGAGATTTTTGGCAGTGAGGCAGCAAATCATTTCCCCTGCCAGGTAAGTGAAAAGAAATGTATCCTCCATGACACATTAAGTTTATTTGGAGTGTCAGGGAGGTTATCAATGAATAGGAGGTCCAGCATCTCATTCTGGCATGGGTTGCAGAGCTGAGATATGCTGCCTGCAGGAACTCTAATTATAGCCTTCACTCACAGATGTCCCCACTGGCATGAACCATAGTTACAGCCATCAGTGACACGTACTTTGGCAAGGTCCTGACAGAATGGACATTTGCCAGGATGCCTGGAGCAGCTAAGGGCTTATGGAGCTGCACCCTCCGTGTAGGAGGTCTGCACTCTGAGACCAAAGAAGACGAAACAAGTTTGAGTATCCTAACAATAAAGAGTCTCTCTTTATGTGTATATAAATTGGTTTTCATCTTCCAGGTGCGAAGGTGAATACCGAGTCTCTAATGAGACTTCATTAACTTCATTTCAGTATGTGTCAAGAGATGATGAAGTCTGGTGGACAGATACTTCACTGCAGAGCCCGGTAGAAAGCTGGAACCACTTCTACCATATTCAAAGCATCCTTCAGGACTGATACCCTGGGGGGACATGAACAAGCAGGGGACTGTGAAACACTCTACAAGCATTGTGAAGACATGCATCCCTTGACAGTTTAATATTACTCGTTAGTTTACCTGGCCTGTGAAACAAGCGGGTCTTGACACCAATGTGGTTAGTTCTGCCATAGAGGATATGAGCTTAGGTCTCTGTAGAGAAAGAAACAATAGTGGGAACATGATTTTCTTAGCTAGTCACGAAAGGTAGCTCAGGTGCTAAAAAATCGGTTGCCAACTTATTTGTACTGGAGTGCCTGCTGTGGCTTTCACCCCCTTCATACTTTAACACGTGCTGTAAGCATCCCTGGTAAGGATTTTGGTATCTCTTCTATTAAACATTGGAGGAATTTTAACTTCATTTCAACAGAAAAAAGATGCAAAGATGTAAGCAGAACATTCAATTTCTGAGTCTGTCAAAATGAATGATGGCATTTCATTTGTTTATTTTAATCTAAATTAAAGATTTGACATTGGTTAAGCACAGCTTGCACTGGCACATGGTGGCAGAAGGCAAAAGCAAAAGAATTAATTACTCTTCCCTGACCACAAGTATGATTTTGAAAAGTGCTAGATTAGTGAATAGTGTGCCTCAAATAATCACAGCTCAAATGAATTAGCTAAATTTAGCTAAAGCTAAAATTCAAAACACACAATCACCAGTCATCATTATTAGCTATTTTACCTTTGAAGAATCACTCTATCAAAAAGAATAATTATATCAATACATTATTTTGAATTCCACTGTTACAACACACTTTTTTGGTTTTTTTGTAAGCAAAGGGTATCAGCAAGACCTGTACATTTTGAGAGTTTCATTAAAAAGCATTTTTTCTTGGATAGAGTTCCTGCCCAGGGATGCTAACACCCTTGTGATTAGCTTCTCAGAGGAATAGACTTAGGTACAATTCTTAATTTGCTCCTCTGCAAACAAATGGTCTTATCTTTTGATTGTAGCTCCCTACAAGGAAGGCAGGCTGATAAGAAATGGGAATAGAGGCAGTTTTTAATATCCTAATTAGCTAGATAATAAGTTGCATTTTCCCTGTTAGGAGAAGCTCTTATTTTGAATCCTCATACTGTCAAATTCTAGGAGATGGTGTAAGGCTGCTGATCCATGTCGATGGTTAATGCAGAAGATTGATGCAGTTTCCACTCACGTTTGCAAAGGTCTAGTTGTCTTTCTGTCATTGATGTGGTAGAAGCTAAGTCAGAATCCTATTTATTCACAGATAAGAAAATCACCAAGGGAAGATTTGAAGATGTGAATGAAACATTTCAGAGAGATACGGGAGATTAATTTCAGAGAGCCAAGGCTCACAAAAAGAACCCTGATTTAAAACTGCTCCATAGAGGTTATGAGTAATTTAGCACAGGAGGAAAACCTCACATGTTGTGCATGTAAAATACCACACCACTATGTGTTATAAAATGCTGTAGCTGTCCTCTGCTTTCTTGGGATCAGACAGAGCTGTAACTTCCTGGTAATTAACCAAAGCAGGGAAACAGGAAATCAAGCATCACATTTTCCTAGATACCATCTGAAAAGAAGCAGCTGGGAATATTTCCACCTTTGGCATAGGATGCATGACCTCTTTTCTTGTAATGTCCACATTCAGTGATGCTGAAGAAGTGGAAGGTGTCCCCTTCAATGCTTTACTGAGACAGAAACAATCTGCATGTCACTATGTCATTGAGAGGGTATCTTTCTTCTTCTAAATTTTACAAAAGTGCTCAAAGGAAATTAATGCCGCTCTGAACTTCACTAATTGCTCACTTGATTATGTTTCTCAGCTACAGTCTGTTGCCCTGTATTGGCCAAGGACATCAAACACACAGCTAATGGTTGTCCTCCCTTCCTCCCTCTCTCCTTCCCTGCCTCTGCAGAGTGTTGTCCTCACAAAAGTATTCAAAGCAATGCCTGTAACACACTGGCAGAAGGAAAGTGCTTGACCATTTGATGACCTCCTGAGGTCCCTTCCAATTTGAATTATTCTATGATTCCTCAGTATCTTTCATGCTTGAACATGTGTGTTTTCATAGCAGCTGGACCTCCTAGAACATTCAGTTCCAGCTAAACATACTCAACTGTATATGCCAACACACAGGCAAAACAATCTCTATGAAGAGATGTTAACAGATATAACTTCACAGATAGCATTCATTACAATTCACGTGAAATACAGAAATGGATGACTTTGTGTATTTGTGTTGTCCAGCTATGCACAGTATGTGAGACCGAGATCGCAGAGAGGGCACTCTCTTTAGAAGAAGTTGAGTTCTTCTGTCTTTGGGTGGAATTATGCACGATTGAAGTTTTCGGCAACATTACTCGGTATCACATGAGTGTAATGCTGAGCCTGAAAATTTCACCCTGAGCAGTGATTCCAAAATACTGAAAGAAGAAATAATAAATGCTAACCACTACTTTTAGTTCAGAACAGGGATAAAATGTGGTCTGGCTTTGTGAAGTTTCTCACGAAGAAGTTGAATGATATATTAATATGTTGGTTTATACCTACTGTTTGTGGCCGAAAAGGAATAGTTTTCTCTTTATTGTGCATTTTGGGTCGTGCTGGTAATCCTTCGGAGCCCTTTGCATTCTTAATTGCAATACGGGTTTACTCCCGCTAGGTGTTACCCTTCCCCTATGGTATGTGAAGGAAACCGTCCTCTGAACAAACTTGGACCGCCCAAGGGTGCGCTACCCAACATGCGAAATGGGGGGGTCGTTCTTCATCCCATCGGGCTGGGAACGTCTTTCTAAACACTGATACAAAAAAAGCTCACAGCCCTCCCTACCCGCATCCC
>NW_010389208.1:33287-34953 GCF_000710305.1 Buceros rhinoceros silvestris
GGCGTAGTGGACCCCCTCCGCCCTCCAAAGCCAAACCAAATGCCCAAAAAACAGTGTAATCGTTTCAAAATATTAGAAGAAGGGAAGCTGTTGGATCCCATCAGGTTAAGACAGCATGCACCCAATATGTAGAGAGTTCTGGAGGACAGCTAAAAGCAAACACTGTAATGTGATTGTCTTGTTATTGCTCAGAAATGTCATGGTACTGCAAAGAAATTCAACTACATGTTTACTGTCTAAAAGCCTATCCTGTCCATTAGACCAGATTTAATGCTCTTTACAGGGGGTGTATGCCTTATGAGGCATTCTGTGTCAGCCTTCAATGTTACATGTGCTAATGTTTTACTGTCTTACACACAAAATAATAAAAACCACTGAGATCATGACTGTCACAACCAGTTACACAACCCCGTGACTGACACATAAGTAAAAATAGTTGATGTATTTACCCATTGTAATATCCGCAGATGAAGACCAGTTCTCCCCACCAGAGACAAACATAAAATGAAAAGAGAGAGGAAATGGAGAAGAAACTGGTTGATTATTTTGTGAAAAAAGGAAAAAGTCTGATAAAGAATTTACTATAACCAAAGCCAGGCAAATTATCCTCGCATGCATAAAGCACCAGTGAACTGCCCAGAGAAGATAATTCTTCTGCAGAGCAGTTGCTTCAAACCAGATATTTCAGTGCTGGACATGTTTTTAAGCCCAGAAAATGACAGCTCTCAGAGACAAACACTGCAAGCTGGGTCTCTGCCCAGAACTGTTTAGCAGGATCTTCCCACGAGAAGGCTCCTTGCTCCCTTTTTGAAGGGGAGTCAGGGGTCAACTTGCACATTGGCACATGGGACACTGGTGGGACGGACTGGTTTGTACTCCTAAAGAAAGACCTGGGACAGCAGCCCAAATAAGGTACTCTCTACAGCTGTGTCATCTACCCCCCCACAACCCCCTATAATGTGCACGGCTTTGGACATCCTGCACAGGAGCATGGTGGGTCCTTCTCAGCCAGCCTCCCACTAGATGATAGACAGATGGAGGTAAAGCTCTGGAATTCACTTGTCTGTGAAGCTTCAGAAAACATGATCTGAAAGCTCCATTAAGTTCAGGTCTTATGAAGTCTGGTCTCAAATCTGGCAAAGCTCAAGGCAAATAAAAAGCTCAAGTCTAATAAATACGTTAGTGCTATTTTTATTAACCTAAATTAATACTCACCTAGTGCCAGAGAAATTACGTTTAATTAACAGATGAATTAAATATCCTATTTTTTAATATGGAAACATTTGAAAGAGTGGTACGTATAAAATCTTCCACTGCAAATTCTGCTATGAATAAGCACCCGCACGAGCACTATATGATCTCATCTTTTGGGTGCACAGTTTAATCACAGTGCTCTTGATAGAGAACCCACACTAGGGAAGCAGGGTTTAAAATACGAATCTGTGGGAGGCTCTTGAGGTGGCTTCTTGCTAAGTATGGCCAGGAGCAAGGTGATGTGGGGTGTAGATGCCACATTAAGAGACTGAGAGGTAGAAGTGACTCCATGAAACTGCCACCAGCAAACCACCATCTGAAAATTTCATATGCTTTTAGTCTGGTGAATTGACCCTAGAATAGTCTAACAGAAGAAAACAAAGATTCCCTGTGTGCTGGCAGAAAATTCACA
>NW_010389208.1:35024-36076 GCF_000710305.1 Buceros rhinoceros silvestris
GACACACAACCCCCCCCCCCCCCCCCATTTTCTATAGCGACAAACTCAGATGTTTAAATGGGTAACGAATCAACTTCATTCAGGCTTTGTTTTTTTTCTGGTCTTTCAGAACTGTTTTCACCTCTCTCCTACTCCCCTCAGAAAACAGAAGAAAGAGAAAAACAAGCTGCTTGTTACAAAATGTCAGCACAACATCAGATTAACCTACTTTGCCATTTTGCTCCCACAAATGAAAATACCTGGTGGTCAAAGTCCTGGCAGCTGGCTTTTGCACATGTGAAAATAAATGTTCTGCATCTTTGCTACCCTAGTCTTAGTTTTGTTCAGATTAAACTCCTGTAACTTCTGAGAGTCCGGTGCCCCAAGCCCACTCCATCTCCTTCCTTAGACCACAGTATCTCTTCCTTGAGGCATCATTCTTCTGCTATCTGTTCTCTTTTCAAAGCCTCTGTTTCTCAACTCCCCCACTTTGTCCTCCTCTTCTTCTTTTGGGCAAATTTAGCTTGCTTCTTGAGAACTAACTTGCCTTTTCTTTCTCTCCCATTTCTCAATTTTTGAAGCACTTCTTACATTGCTTGTGCATCTTTAGATTTCTACTTCAGGTATCTCTGCAGTAGGACATTTGCAGCAGGATAGCCCAGAGAGAGATTCTTTCACTCCTACGAAAGGCAGGCATTGACTGTTGCCTTCATACTCCTCAGACCTTCCCGTCCTTTCAGCTGTTCTCTCGGGGAAGAACAGCCGAGCACATGCAGGCAGCAGCTCTTTATTGTTGCTTGCAAAGAGACACAGTAATGTTGATGAAATTCAAGCAAAAGCCTGAAACATAATTTAAATGCTCACTGCCAGCACATATTAGATAGGTGCCTATGTTCCACTTGGATCCTGCTGTAGCTAATTAATCCAAACTAAATCTGAGCTGTAAGAGCACCCAGCTACACACATATCCACACAGGCACGAGGACCCAGGCTGTCACGGTAAAGTGCCACTTGCCAGGCGGCTGGAGGGACCCCATCTGCTCCGAGGTCCCCCTCTCCGCCAGCGCCTTCCC
>NW_010389209.1:0-310 GCF_000710305.1 Buceros rhinoceros silvestris
TGTTGGTGTTCAAAGGCAGCAGCGAAGCGATCGTGAAGCACAGGAACCGCGGCCGGGGGTCTCATACCCGGGAGAAGGGGCCAGCGCTCCCCTTTGCCGGGGGTCGCCAAGCTGTCGCTGCCCCAGCCCCAGCACAGGCACGACCCCTCCAGCGGCAGAGCTGGAAAATCCTCGCTGGAAGATCTCCGCTCAGCTCCTGCCGAGCCGGGGCTGAGGCCCCAGTAATCCCGTGCTGCTCCCCTAATCCCGGGGGCGTTGAAGAAACGCGCCCGAGTGGCAGGTGCACCGATTTCAGCGTCGTCACTTCCGA
>NW_010389209.1:445-781 GCF_000710305.1 Buceros rhinoceros silvestris
GTCACCGATTTCAGCTGCTTCACTTCAGGTTTCAGCATTATCTAGAAGCCGTCGCTTGCCTTTAAGGGTCTTGTCTGACATGAGACAACCCCCGTCCCACGGAGGTTCAAGGCGTTGGCGCAGCTTTATCAAGTATGGGGAGAGCTGGAGCCGCCCGGGGACTGGAGAACTTCAGCCCTGTCAGATTTGTGTCCCTTCGAGCGGCAGCAATGCCCAGCTTGAGCTGGAGTTGTGTGAATTCCAAACACGACACTGCCGTTTCGAAAATGTGTCGTGGAGGGAATAACCCCTGTGGTGGCCGAGGGGGCTCTGAGGAGCTCCGGAGGGTTTCACAGG
>NW_010389209.1:950-2251 GCF_000710305.1 Buceros rhinoceros silvestris
GTCCCGGCCTCTTCCAGCCCGCACCAGGCTCCCTCGCTGCCCACGCTGAGCACCGACGCTGGGTAAGGGGCTGTTGCTGCTGGCACTGGTTCCCAGCTGTTGCTGGCACTGGTTCCCAGTTTGGGTTACAGATAAACCTCTCAGTGCAGTGCTAGTTTAACGGCTCCTTAAGCACCGCAGACGGTGGGGGTGGCTAAAGGGAGGCTGGGCGAGGAAAACGGCAGCAGGCTCCGTGACATTCTGCTGTGCGTGTCGCCAGAGACCCGTCAGATGCGATGAACCCTGTCAGAGCAGGCGTCTCCGCACCGGGCGGGTGCTCCAGGACCGCGTTGCCATGGTGTGCTCTTTCCTTCAAGCTGTATCCCTGTGAACCGAAGGGTTTGGAAGGACCCGTCCATATGGAGTGGGCTTGCCCCAGGGTTGCGATTGCCACCTGGGAGGGGGCGACTGAAAAACTACTTATTTTCTTCTGTGATCAAAAAAGTTGCACTTTCTAACTCAGGTTTTCATCCCTGGGCTGTGGCAGAGGAGCTGGTTATGAGTATTTGGTTATTTTTGAGGTGTAGCTGTGTTTGACCGCCTGCTGCTGAGGCCCTCCCTGTCCGCTGAGTCAGGCCGTGCTTGGGGCCAGCCCGCACACGGTCACAGCCCGCCCGGGGAACACCCGCTGCTACCTGCACGGTGCGGGGTGAGCCCAAGGTTCGCCTGTCTCCTGAGGAAGGAGCCTGGCAGGACGAGGAATTACAGCAACGACGCTGGGGAACGGTCTGTGGCAGTTTGGTCTGCAGCAGGGCTCCAGGGCAATGGAGAAGAGGAGCTTTGCTCTGCACACTGCTCCGCTCTCGCCAGCGCTTCGCTTCTGCCCCCCGGCCGTCGGCGTTCACCTGCTCGCAGGTTCGACCAGATTTCTTCTCCTTGCTCTGGGGCCAGGAGTGTCAAACGGGCCGGTCTTCTTTCTGCAGCGATTGACGAGTACAAGCCCCTGGATGCCACCACAAACCCGTCTCTGATCCTGGCTGCTGCCCAGATGCCGGCTTACCAGGAACTGGTGGACAATGCTGTGGCCTATGGCAAAAAGCTTGGCGGGTGAGTAACGAGGGGATTCCTCGCTGTACTTAAGATGCCTTATTTCAGCAAGTGGTGTTTGGAACTACTACTTCTCCTCCTGTACGCGTGGGTTTGTGCCCTGCCCCAACAAGAACCTCTTTGGCAGGTTTCTGCTGCGCTTCGAAGCGCGTGACCCTTTCCCCATCGAAATGTGGCCTCTCCTGACTGCCCAGGGAGGCTCTATCGAGGTGACA
>NW_010389209.1:2356-3397 GCF_000710305.1 Buceros rhinoceros silvestris
CGAGGACTGAAGTGCTGGTGGTGCCCAGAGGGCAGAACAGAAACCTGCAGAGAGCAGAAGTGGCTGCTGGAACTCTGGAGTTCCATGTTAAACGGGCTGTGATGTTTGAGCCGCAAATCCCCTGCGCTGGGTGGGCAGGCTGGGTGTCTGCCCCCCTGGAACAACTTTGCTCTTTGTGGTTTTTCAGGTCAGAAGAGGAGCAGATCAAAAACGCCTGCGACAAACTTTTTGTGTTATTTGGAGCTGAGATACTGAAGCGGATTCCTGGCCGCGTGTCCACCGAGGTCGATGCAAGGTGGGTCCTTGTCCCCTGGGTTTCCCTGGCTGTTTGTACGTACACGGAGAGACTCGGTGGGAGCTGGAGGATGATGCTCTGGACTAGCTCACTGGTACAAGAGTAGCAAGAGTTTATATTGCTGCTGCTGCTCGTCTCATTAGAGACTGGATTTCCCCTAGTTTGCTCGGTGATAAGTGACAAAACTGCCTGAAAACGCATGGTGCTGAGCAGGGCTTTTTGTGATTTTCCTGGTGATCCTTAGCATGGGAAACCTCATGCTCCCAGTGTGCCCAGAAGTCTCCTCAATTTACCCAGAGATCTGGTTTCACGGTTTATTTCTGGGCTTGGGTAGGATTTGTCTGTTAAGCTGCTCCTCACGCATTCACTTCACCGTGAAAAACCCAGGGACACGTCACACCTTTCTCACGGGAAGTTTCCTCGAGCTCTGAATGAGAGTAGCAGAGCAGTCATACACCAGGGTGACAGGCCCACTACCCAGGAGGCTTCTCCTCTGAGAAGAAAAACCTGCCATGGGTGTAGAAGTGCTGGGAAAGCAGACGGTGGTTTCCGTGGGGTTTGGGGGAGAGCAGTTAAAAAGCCCGAGCCCGCGTTAAGCAGCCCCGCTCTCGTCTCAAAGGTTGTCCTTTGATAAGGAGGGAATGATCCAGAGGGCCAGGCGCCTCATCGACCTCTACAAGGAAGCGGGGATCGGGAAGGAGCGTATTCTCATCAAGCTCTCCTCCACGTGGGAAGGGATCCAGGAC
>NW_010389209.1:3531-7421 GCF_000710305.1 Buceros rhinoceros silvestris
CGTGGGAAGGGATCCGGGCCGGCAGGTAAGTGCCTCTGTCCCCGCCGTGCTGATCCGTCGCCTGCTGCTGCAGCTCGCAGGCACCCGACGCTCAAGATAGAGACCTCTTTCGAAAGCGCGGCACCAGGAAACGGGTGACGGGGCTGCAGCGGGCAGCGAGAGGTTCTGCCCCCGCGTCCTGTTGAAATAGGAGAAGTTTGTTCACACAAGGGCCAGCCACAACCAGAGCTTCCTGAAGTACCACGCTAAGAGCAGCGTTAAATAAGGCAGAGCCTGGCAGCGCAAACACGTGGTGTTAGCTTAAACTTTAAAGCTCATAAACTGAACCACATTCCTGATTTAACCTGAGAAATGCCATTTTAACCTACTGGCTGCTACTAGAACGTGAATTCAGCAGGTGAGTGAGCCAGCTGCTGTTCTGAGGCCGCCTGTGTCCGCAGGGTCCTGGAAGCGGAGTACGGGATTCACTGCAACATGACCCTGCTGTTCTCCTTCGCGCAGGCGGTTGCCTGTGCTGAAGCTGGAGTTACTCTGATTTCCCCGTTCGTAGGACGTATCCTGGACTGGTACGTTGCAAATGGCGATAAGAAAACCTACGAGCCTTCGGAGGACCCAGGTGTGCTTTGCTTTTAACACGTTGCTAAATTCAATAGCTGCTCACTCGAACTGCGGTTTACTCCCATAAATCCTCCTACAACACAATGCTGGGTTTGAGAAATAATCTAAATAATTCTCAGTAATCATTCCACTTCAAACGAATTCTTCTGAAAGTGGCCGATTTCTCCTTCTTAGGAGTGAAGAGTGTCACCAAGATCTATAACTACTACAAAAAGTTTGGCTACAAAACTATCGTGATGGGGGCTTCCTTCCGCAACACGGGCGAAATCAAAGCGCTCACCGGCTGCGACTATCTCACCATTTCCCCCAAGCTCTTGGCAGAGCTCAGCAAGGAGTACGTCAAGCTAACTCCCACGCTCAGCGTGAAGGAGGGTAAGTCCACCGCTGCGTGACACGGGCTGGCTCAGGCTCCCTTGCTCCTCGGGCGTTACCGGTCCGCGGTTGCATTCGCTTCCACCCCTCTTTGAGGATAAGGCTTGACCCCTCTCCAAAGGAAACACCGCAGCCTCACTGCCACAGTTCTGCTGCAGCTGCTGTCACACACGGTCACTTCTTGAGGGTCTTGGGTCCCACAGCGTGCGCTGACTGCAGTTACAGTGGGTGAAATTCTGTGCACCCTCCCCTGAGGGCAGAAGGAGGAAGCAGAGGACAACAAAGCTGGTGAAGGGTTTAGAGAGCATGTCTTCTGAGGAGCGGCTGAGGGAGCTGGCGGGGCTGAGCCTGGAGCAAAGGAGGCTCCGGGGAGACCTTCTGGCTCTGACAACTCCCTGACAGGAGGGTGGAGCCAGGGGGGGTCGGTCTCTGCTCCAGTGGTGGAGTCCCCGTCCCTGGAGGGGGTTCCCAGCCGTGTGGAGGGGCTGCTGGGGGACAGGGGGCAGCGGGGACCGGACAGTGCTGGGTGAATGGTTGGACTCAGTCTTAAAGGTCTCTTCCAACCAGATGATTCTGTGAACTTCATGTGCTTGGGATGAAACTTTACAGGGTATCAGAAAGAAGCCAAACAGGGTTTATCTGCGAATACTTCCCGAGTGCTGCAGCGAGCTCTTGCCATGCCCAAAAGGCTGTGTTCCCTCTGGAAACTCTAGAAATTAATCCAGGCAAGACTAAGCGATTTGGCCCGGTGATGCTGTGCTGTGATGGCTTCGAATGTACGTTCCCACCACGCTGCTCCAGCTTTTCTGCAGCCGTGGTAAACTGCTGCCTTCTGATGCGCTCAGTGCACAGCGATGGTCACGGGTTGCTGCAGGCACGGCATCAATGGAGCTTTTGTTGGCTGCTGCCAAATAAAGAACTAATTGTGCAGCCTCTGCTCAGAATGCCTCGGTGCCATCAGGCTGTTGCACGGTTCTTCACAGCAGGCCTGGAAGTACGGCTCCACTCAGGAGCAGAGACAAGATAACGGTGTACGCAGGGAGTATTTTAAGAGCAACTGATTATCTAGGCTACCTTTAGGGTTCCCCCCCCCAGATCATCTCAGGAGCATCTTCTTCCCCCCAAACCAGCTCTTGCATCCTCCAGTGTGCTCCTGGAGTGAGTTGTGTCTAAAGCGGTGGTTGGAATGTCCCAGCAGCTGGAGACGGCCGGACTCTGGAGCGCACTTGGGCAAGCTGGTGGTATCGGGTCGTAATACGGTTTGTCTCTCTTTCCGGTCCCCGGGCGCAGCTCAGGCCTGTGAGCTTGAGAAGATCCACCTGGATGAGAAGACGTTCCGCTGGCACCACAACGAAGACCAGATGGCCGTGGAGAAGTTATCCGATGGGATCAGGAAATTCGCTGCGGATGCAGTTAAGCTGGAGAGGATGTTAAAGGTAGGCGTTACCTGCTGCCACCTCCCAAGCCCTGCGGCCAGCCCACAGCCCCTCCCTGTATGGTGTGAGCTGGTCCGATCAGCCTTTGTCCAGGAGGACAGGCAGGTCATGAATTGGCCACCGAAACGGGGTGAACTCGGTAAACTTCCCTGCTCCTCAAGAATTCATGCCAGAGGGGCACAGCCACAGCGGCTGCCAGGGCCCAGGACACTGGTTGGACTGGCAGCTGATCCAGTAACGCTGCTGTCCCTGTGAGAAGTCCCTTCAGTCCAGGATGGAGCCACATTCTAGCTGTCAGCAGTGGTACAAGGCACAGAAATAATCTCCTGGTAGAGCTGGAAATCGATCATGCTTGTACTTGGCGCTAGGAGGCACCAAGCCCAGACCCGCCGAGCACATCTGGGCCCAGGAACGTCTCCTGACAGCTGGGGAGGGTCTTTCCAAGGGCATCACTTCACTGGGGGTGTGGGGGGAAACACAGCGAGTACAGCCGGTCCAGGCCCTTGCCGAGAGACAACTGCTTCACCATGACTAACACCCGTGTCGCTAAGGCCGGTCCCAGGCTGGTGCTGAGCTGCTCTTTGTTTCCGTCTCTCTCTCTAGGAGCGAATGTTCAGCGCTGAAAACGGCAAGTAGGAAAATCGGGACCTTCCCGCGTGGCCGGGGCTGGCTGGGCAGATCCCCTGTGGTTCCCGGGATGTACAAATGTCTCCCCTGTCCCCCTTGCCCGCTGCAGATGGAGAGGTTTCTGTATCATGCTTTTTTATTGATTTGCAAAGGGACAAAGAGGATTTCCAGGTTTTGTGGCACTTTTGTCAATACACGCGAATTAACACAGAGCGGCTGCGTCCTGTGGTCCTTTCGCTGGCACCGTCTCTTTAATTTTTTTGAACTTTTTGTATTAAATCCTAAGTTAGTCTAACAGTCCTCCCGCATTACGGGGGTGGTCTTGTCTTTCACGCTGTTTTATTGTGACTGCAGAGAAGACAGAGGTTTCGAACGCCTTCCTAGGGCCAAACCCCGCTGCAGTCACCATCTCCCGTTAGTGGAAGCTCTGCTATCACAGTTACCTAACTAACCAAGTCTCTCCTGCTGCTCATGACTAACTTGGCCATCGGTTAAACTGCGCTGACACAATGCGGAGTCAACTCCAGATCATCTGTCAGAGCTTCGTGTCTTGGCTGGGGAGGAGCCGCTGCTTTTCTCCATGCGATAGTGGAACTGCTGCCCCCCTGATGGCAGCTGAGGAGGGCGTTTTGGGGGGTTCGCTGAGTGCGGTCACCTCCTCCTGTCCTCACTGCCCCCAAGCCGCTGCTGTTGCGGAAGAGGAGGAGCTGTGTGGCAGCCTTCCTCAGGAGCGACCTCATCCTGATGCAGCCCGTACCCCACGCAGGGCTTTCGATTAACGGGGGGGGGGGGGGTCTGATGATGATTCATGCTGCCTTTCAGCCCGATGAATTCAGA
>NW_010389209.1:7460-8082 GCF_000710305.1 Buceros rhinoceros silvestris
TTGTTTGGGTTAACGGGGGGGGGGGTGCGTCTGATGATGCTTCATGCTGCATTTCATCCAGATGAATTAAGTACATCCCATGAGGATTCGTCATCCAGACAAATTAAACACATCCTGTGAGTTTATCTGGGTCCAGTTCCCTCGGGAGCTGGCAGGAGGTTCCTGGTTACATGCAGACACAATTAACTGCTTCCTGAGAGAGCTGCCTGAGCTGAACTCCTTAGAAAAGGAAAAGGCAGCACCGAGACTGCTCTGTCTGTAAGTAAGTCCAGCCCAAATAACGCAAAAAATGCGCCAAGGGAATGACTGAGCCGTAACAGCACAAGAACGAGGCCTTTGCCCAGTCCAGGATGGTGCTGCCCTGGGACAGCACCGCAGCTGCCGAGGGGACAGACCAGCGAGACCAGCGATGCCTTCTGACAGGGATCACACGCGCACCGCCAGTGACACCAGTTCAAGCATTTCCCACCCCTGAAGAGGAAGGTCTGGGGCTGTCGAGGTGGCAAGCAGGGGACTGGGGTAGAAGGAGGCCTGTGCAGTTGCTGCTGCTCTCCCCGAGGAACGGCCCCTCCTTCCCCCTGCTCGCAGGGAGCCGACGAGCCTCTCCCCCAGCTGCAGCTCT
>NW_010389209.1:8132-11568 GCF_000710305.1 Buceros rhinoceros silvestris
TGCAGGTGTCGGGCGGAGCCTCTCCCCAGGCTGCAGCTTCACCCGCATCACTGGGTGACTCCCAGCCTGCCGTGGCTTGTTCTGCACCAAGGCAAGCGTGTCCCAGCGCCTGGCTGCTCCGCCAAGGGATCAGCAGGGATGTGAGGAAGGCAGGCCCTGCAGAGAAGCTGCACGGGGCTGAGGCACCCGAGTCAGTGCTGACCACTGCTCAGTCCTCAGAGCAGCGTCATCCTCGATGCCACACAGAGGGACCATCGGCCCAGCTCCGCATTTACCAGCTCCTGGTATCAACAGGAGCCTTTTTGTTGCCTCCTTTAGCTGAGTCACTCTCCTGGCGTTACACAAGGGTAACTCTAAGGTTACGCAGTGCGGTCAGACAGCCCGGGGCACCAGCACAGCCTTTCTGCAGCAGAGCACCGAGAGCCACATGCCAGCGCCCTGGATCAGCGCAGCTCTGCTTTGGGCAGGCGGTCACCCCCCTGCAGCTGTCCTGGGCTTCAGCTGCTACCAGCAAAGGCTCAGACCCAGGAGTAGCTGGATTTGACCGGAGACTTTTGGTAAAGAAGCTGCTTCTCACAGCCCAGTGAGATGAAATGACCAAGACTGGCTCCCAGGAGCGTGAGCTTATCTAGGGATTAATCCTGCCCCAAAACCCCTTCCCAAGCCAGTCGCCCTCCTCCCCCGTCGCTTCCTCAGCACATACTCTCCTAGTTCATGGGACTTCTGTGTTAGATCTCCCCAGGGAGACCTGCTGAGCCCCGCCTGGTGAACACAGACAGGGCTCCAGTGCAGTCAGCCAAGTGGCACCAGTGGACACTCCCCAACAAGTCTATCACCATTGTGTCGAACTCCAGAAACAGAAGCGGTCGTTGTGATGGGCCTGTGTGGGACCCCCCGTGCTTCTGAGGACACGGTCCTGTCACACAGACAATGACTGAAGGAACCCAAGGTCAGCCCCTGACTGATGCTCTGCTCCACCCCTTCAGGCTGCCTCAGCATTTCCCCTCCCCAAACCAGCACCTGTGGTTTTTGCACACATGTGTCAGCATGGGACAGATACCAGCTCCCTGCGTGGATAAATGTGACCTACGTGTCTGGGTGCAGCGTCACACCCCAAACTCATACTCCTGAGAGCTGCTTCCACCTTCTGCCCAGCCCTACCAAGTGCCCTCCAGAGGGGCAAGAATCCCCCTGGGCAGCACCTGGCCCAGGTATGCACACATGCAGCACCTCCCTCCCCAGGAACATCTTTGATCTTGGTGTTTAGGGAAGGAGTTTGCTGGTGGCTGAGGAAGGGAAGGGCTGTGTGGAGCAGCACTCCCACCTTGTGGGGAGGCTGTGAGGTCCCACCGCATCACATCCTTTCCCAGAAACCCAGAGCAGCAAGACACCACGAGCACAAGGGCAAAGTTGCTGACCTTCAACACTGAGCTGCAAGCAAGCACCCAGGGGCTGGAGGAGGAGCTGGAAAAGCTTTTCCTTCCTCTTTCAGCCCTCTACTGCATGCCACCACCCCCCACGCCAACGGGGACACGCTGCAGCTCCCAGCAGGTGCTCTCAGCACCACCTACGTGCTTGAAACCAGGGTGTGAGAGAGGTTCAGGAGGGCAGAGCTGTTGGGAAACCAGCCCCTGGAGCCCACAGGACAGACACAGGAAGTACATTCATTTATTTTCAGCCTCTCAACAGAGAATTCCACTGTAGAATCAGCAATTCCCTTATAAGGACTATCCTTCCCAGGCTGCACAGACCAAGCACGTGACAGCTACTGTATGGACCTTTAGAGCCAATCAAGGTCAAAGAGTCATTTCCATTGACACCAGTCCTGGGTTTGATGTGTTGGTATCATCGAGGAGCGAGCAGTGTCCCAGTGTTCCCAGCGGGATGACAGGTCAGCTTCGACACTCTCTGCATCTGGGGGGACACAGCTCGGGATTGTGAGGCTCGAAGCTACCCCCGCTGCCTGCAGGTACCAGATGGGGCTGTACGAGAGGTTCGGTAGCACAGGGGACTTGTGATCAAAGCCCAGGCTGTTGGGGATCTGGCCACTCATCACCTTTCACGTCACTCAGCTGTCTTTAGGCGAGTCAAACTAGAGACATTTTCATTACTGTTACAGCCAAAACTTAAATTGAATTAAATTGTAAAAAGCATCAAAATAGAGATCACACCCATGAGCAGGTCTTGGGGCTCACCCCCACTGCTGCAGCTGTTTCCAAGTGTTTCAGGTGTTCTGAGCATCCCTCTTCACAACTTCTGTGCAGAACCACCAGTAACAGCTCCACTCGCCTCACAAGTGTTCCAGCTTTCCTCTCTTCCCTGCAGCTACCCAGCTTCAGGGGGGAGCGTGGTGCTGGGGCATCTTCCTGGGGGTGACGGAATCCTTACGGGGGTGCAACACGGGGATGTTTCTTTATAGCTGAGGGTGGGTCCATAAAGACAGTGAAAAAATCAGCAGCTTTCTGAGGAAAGCAGATTTCTGAGGACATGAGCCTGGCTGCTAACATCCCCCAGAGCAAAGCACCGAGCGCCCCGGAGCGCGACACTGAACCCACAAGGATTTGCGTGGGCTGAACATCTCCAGAATCTGAAGCTTTCCATTTGTTGAAGAAGCAGGTTCTGGCTTGGGACAAAAAAGGGCCTGTCACGGGGTTCAAATGCCAGAATCCTCTACAAACAAAGGCAGGAACTACCACGCGTCTGCCAGCGCTGCTGAAGCTCATCCTCCCTGCAGCGTTCAGCCTGCACCACTCAAAGCCACGCTGGGGAAGATCAGCGCGATTCATACATTCGATCCTGCAACTGCAAAGAATATTCTCAAGCCGACGATTCCTTCCCATGCTCAATTTAAGCCACATCTGCTGCCCGAAAGGGAAAAGCAGCCAGATTTCATCTTACAGTTGGTTCCTCAGAAGACGTGACCCACATGAGCTGCCTACATTTTTAATTCCTTTGTCCGTAAAATTCCAGCAAGAGACAACTGCAATTATTTCAAAGAGAACAGACTGTCACACAAGCAGCACAAGGGAGAGCAGATACAAGTTCAGGACCACTTCAAACATCAGCCAGCAACATCAACGGGCGAGGAAGAAAACAAGGGCGCGTTAATCAGCAGCATCACCAGTGAGCTGCCTTCAAACAACTGCTTCGGCTTTATTCAGAGCTCAGCGAAGCGTTTTCCATCCTGTCCCAGGAGTGTCCAAGTGTCCCAGACACAGTCCATTCAGACAGCAACTCTGTGACCTACCACAGGGTCAAAACGGCATTGCAGTGGAGCTCCAGGTGTGGGGTTTCTGTTGGACACACAAACAGCGGCCAGTTCGGAGTCCCGAGTCCTCTTTGGACAGTTAGTCCCCATCAGCACATCAGCTCAGAGCGGGGACGGCAGCTTCAGCAGTCTGTACTCAGAGCACCAGCTTGTTGGTTTTTTTTTTTT
>NW_010389210.1:0-201 GCF_000710305.1 Buceros rhinoceros silvestris
AAGAGATAAGGGTCTGCAAATCCTGGTCTAGAGGAGTGGTCTGGAGGAAGGTGGTCTAGAGGAGTTTAAGTGGAGGAGAAATGGAAAACAAAGAGGGACAGAAAAAATTCCTTCCCCGAATGTGCTGAACGTGCTGGAGAACGGCCGTGGTGGGGCTGGATGTGTCTGTGCCTGCAGAGGGAGAGAGGATAACCACCCGGG
>NW_010389210.1:277-7109 GCF_000710305.1 Buceros rhinoceros silvestris
CAGAGTGAGAGAGGATAATCACCGGGCACCCGGGGCGTGGAGAGAACGATGAGCACAGGGCCTGGGGGAAGGGAGGAGCAGAGAAGGGAGAGAGGGAAGCATCCTCCCAGTAGGAGATGTTTGCCGTTTTTTAAGTGCGGCCAAGAAGGGGTATAAGATTGCTGAGTGCTGAAGGGAGGAGCAGGGTGCAGGAAGCAAGCAGAGAGGTGGAGAGATGGCTCTGCGATCTACCCACACAGTCATCTCCTTAGGACGCTGGCAGTGGAGGAGAGGCCTGATGACAGGAGGAGGGGTCACTTCTGTGACTTGGTCCGTGCTGCGCAGTGCTGCACGCTGCATCTCTACAAACGGGTGCAGTGATGAGCCACACGGGTCAGGCTGGTGGGAGGAGCCTCCCTCTGCTCCTGAATGATCCCTTTTGGATTCATTCTAGCTCAGATGTGAAGAATGGTGAACAGGTTTCTGAAGCTGTGCAAGAACAGACACGGGGGACCTGCTTTGGGATCAGTTTAACTTAGACTCTGCAAAGCATCAGGTTTTCTAGAGCATTCTTGGTCTAGGCTGAAGCTGTTGTGGTGGTTGGCAAGGCTTCATTTTGACAACTACTGCGCAGGACAGAAAGGGTGATACAGAATCATAGGATCACAGAATGGTTTGGGTTGGCGGGGACCTTAAAGATCGTCTAGTTGAACCCTCCTGCTATGGGTGGGGACAACTTCAACTAGACCAGGTTGCTCAAAGCCTCATCCAACACGGGGCACTGCCAGGGATGGGGCATCCACAGCCTCTCTGGGCAACCTGTGCCAGTGCCTCACCACCCTCACAGGGGAGAATTTCTTCCTTCCATCTAATCTAAATCTACCTCTTTCAGTTTAAAACTGTTACCCCTCGTCCTACACTCCCTGGTAAAGAGTTGCTTCCGATCTTCCCTGTAGCCCCCTGTAAGTACTGCAAGACTGCCATAAGGTCTCCTCAGACCCTCTCTCCTCCAGACTGAACAACCCCAGCTCTCTCAGCCTGTCCTCACATTGAAGGTGCTCCAGCCCCCTGACCACCTTTGTGGCCTCCTCTGGACCCGCTCCAACAGGTCCAAGGGTGGCTTACACTGGGGGCCCCAGAGCTGGACACGGCACCCCAGGTGGGGTCTCAGAAGAGCGGAGTAGAAGGGAAGATTCACCTCCCTCAACTTTATGGCCACACATTTGATGCCGCCCAGGAAGTGACTAGCTTTCCGGGCTGCGAGCACACATCGCTGGCTCATATTCAGTTTTTCATCTGTCAACACCCCCAGGTCCTTCTCCACAGGCCTGCTCTCAACCCACTCACCACCCAGACTGTATTTGTGCTTGGGTTTGCCCTGACCCAGGTGCAGGACCTTGCACTTGGCCTTGTTGAACTTCATGAAGTTTGCACAGACCTCTCTTTCCACAGGCTCTCAAGCCTCTCAAGGTCGCTCTGGACGGCATCCCATCCCTCCAGCGTGTCAGCCACACCACTCACTTGGTGTCGTTGGCAATCTTGCTGAGGGTGCACTTGCTCCCACTGTCCATGTCACTGACAAAGATGTTAAACAGCACCAGTCCCAGTACTGACCCAGGAATGCTCCTGATCACTGGTCTCCACTGGGACATCGAGCCATTGATTGCAGCTCTTTGAGTGCGACCATCCTGCCAGTTCCTTATCCACTGAGTGGTCCATCCATCAAATCCACATCTCTCCAATCATCCAAGACAAGGATGTCATGTGGGGCGGTATCAAATGTTTTTCACAAGTCCAGGTAGATGATGTCAGTTGTTTTTCCCTTATCCACCAATGCTGTAACCCTGTCATAGAAGGCCACCAAATTTGTCAGTCATGATTTGCCCTTAGGCTTAGAGACAAGGATGTCATGCGGGACAGTGTCAAAAGCCTTGCACAAGCCTGAGTAAATGATGTCAGTTGCTCTTCCCTTGTCCATCAACACTGCAACCCCATCACAGAAGGCCACCAAACTTGTCAGGCATAATTTGCCCTTCGTGAAACCATGTTGGCTGTTGCCAATCACTTCATTATTTTCCAAGTGCCCTAGCAGAGTTTCCAGGATGATCCGCTTCATGATCCTGCCAGGCTCAGAGATGGGACTGTCTGGCCTGTCGGTCCCCAGGTCTTCCTTTTCCCCTTTTTAAATATGAGGGCGATGTTTCCCCTTCTCCAGTCGGTGGGAACTTCACCAGACTGATGTGACTTCTCGGGTATGATGGATAGAACAGAAGGATGGCTAAGAAGAATATCCATCTTTCATTGGATGCAGAGGGACACATAGTGACAAAGGATGAGGAAAAGGCTGAGATACTTAACACCTTTTTTACCTCTGTCTCTAAGAGGAAGAGCAGTTGTTCTTCAGAACCCAGCCCCTGAGCTGGAAGACAGGGACAGGGAGCAGAAGGAAGACCCTATAATCCAAGGGGAAATGATTAGTGACCTGCTGCACCACTTAGATACACACAAGCCTCAAGGGCTGTTCGGGATCCACCCAGGGGTGCTGAGGGAGCTGACAGAAGTGCTGGCCAAGCCGCTCTCCATCATCTATGAGCAATCCTGGCTAACTGGGGAGGTCCCAGTTGACTGGGAACTAACAAATGTGACACCATCTCCAAGAAGGGACAGAAGGAGGATCCAGGGGACCACAGGACTGTCAGCCTGACCGCAGTGGTGGGGAAGGTTATGGAGCAGATCATCTTGTGTGCCATCATATGGCACATACAGGACAACCAGGTGATCAGGCCCAGTCAGCGTGGGGTTATGAAAGTTGGTCCTGCTGTATGGGTTGGTCCTCCTTGATCAACATGATCTCTTTCTATGAGAAGGTGATCTGTGTGGTGGATGAGAGAAGGGATGTGGATGTTGGCTACCTGGGCGTTAGTAAAGCCTTTGACAGTGTTGCCTACAGCATTCTCCTGGAGAGACTGGCTGCTCGTGGCTTGGATGGGCATGCTCTTCACTGGGTAAAACACAGGCTGGATGGCTGGGCCTTGGTCCTGCTGTATGGGTTGGTCCTCCTTGATCAACATGATCTCTTTCTATGAAAAGGTGATCTGCGTGGTGGATGAGAGAAGGGATGTGGATGTTGGCTACCTGGGCGTTAGTAAAGCCTTTGACAGTGTTGCCTACAGCATTCTCCTGGAGAGACTGGCTGCTCGTGGCTTGGATGGGCATGCTCTTCACTGGGTAAAACACAGGCTGGATGGCTGGGCCCAGATACTTGATGTTCCTGCCCTCCTAATTTCCCATCAGCACATAATTTCATTTCAAACGTTATCGTAGAACAAGCTTTTTCTGTTTTCACGCAGAACAGCAGACTGACCGCTTTAACATAGACCTGCATCTTTACATTCTGAAATGCAGCTATGCAGGTTAATCAACCATTGTGAAATATTCTAAGTGTGTAAAGTCCCATGACACCTTCTTGTATTTTTCTCTTCTCAGTCACATGAAGAATCAAAATCGTCTTGATAAGGCAATTGTTAGCCCAGCATTTGCTGGGGAGAGCCCCCTCCTTCTGACAAACACACTTTAGAGCAGGGCAAAAGCTCAGATCTCTCCACTTCATTCTTCCCCCTGCTCAGTCCAGAATTCCTGTCTAAGTGCAGATTTAAAGTTATGTATTAATTTTCCTTCTTAACCGCCTGCTTCTGCTTCTGCAGAAGAACCGTCAAATTTTATGACCATAAGGGAAGCAGGATCTCTCCGTGTTCACCTGGGACACGCAGGGCCGAGGGGCGCTCCAGACAGCGGGAGGGAAAGCAGTCCCTCTGGGGATTCCAGGCTGCTCTGGAGAGCACGATGAAGAGAAACCTCCGCTCAGCTCCAGCAGGTCCTATTAACTCTGGCTTAGTGCCAATACTGCAGGGCTGTCAGCCGGCCCCTGCAGCTCTGGGGGTGTCCTTGCAGCGTCCTCTCCCATGCTGCAGGAGCTGAAAGGGCCTCGTGCGCACCAACGGGCAGTGCCGGTCTGGCACTACGTCCTGTCTAATGCGCCCTTTGAGGACTTGCAGTGGAGGTGGGTGATAACAGGGCCTTGGAGCACTGGGCTATGGAGATCGATTTCTTCCAGAGCTTACTCGGATGCCTCGGCACTGCTCTTACCAAAACTCCGAGTTCTTCAAGTGCAGGGCCAGTCTGACTGCACGGGGAAAGCCCAGTCCCGCCGGGTCCTTAGCTCCGGCTGTGTGCTGCAGGAAAACGGCGTTTCTGAGCGCGAATGAGTCTACGTTTATAATGAATTTACAGTGATTCTAAGTCTATATTCTGGATTTCTAAGTTGATAATGAATTTGTCATACTTCACTTTCGCAATTTTTCCTACTTGTACACTTTGAGACCAAGTACACCCCTAGGATTTTTAATGGAAGCTGATTAAATCTTCAAGCAACTTCAAGATGCTTAATCCTCTCTTTGAGAGTGACTACTCAGTTTGGGGTGTCAGTATGTCATTTGCTATTGCTGTTTCCCAGGATAAATACTATTTAAAAATACGAAAATACGATAAGTTTTCAATAAAAATACAAACCTCGCAGTGCATTATGGACCTTGAAAGGTTCCCTGAGCTGGAATTCCTTGGCTAGGGGTGCAAAGTGGTCCTGGCTCTGTTCTCCAGGAGGCAGTCACTCCTCTCCTGCAGCAGTGCTGCAGGAGGAGAAGCAGATGTGAAGCAGAACAGGCTCCCCAGTGCTGGGTCCCACTGAGTTTAATGAAATCCAGCAAGCAAAACCTGAACTCCAGGGCTGAGCTGTTCAGGGGAAGTAGAAATAGGTCCTGATCCCTTTTTCCGAGCTTCTATATCCTAGTGGCTGCTGCTACCGTTAAATGCGATAAACTCTGTTTGTTGGCTTTAGCTTGCCGTCAGCACTCGCTGTTTGCCGGGGCAAGCCCAGGATGTTTCCCTCCCACCTGTCAAGCCTGGAGTGTGCCTTGGCACCTCGCCACTGCAGCGCCTCAATGACTTGAGCAGACCGCTGCAGAAACAAGACATCCCAGTAGTTGAGCTGCCTCTGCTTCATGAGCTTCTCTTCTCATTTGCATGCTTTCTGCAGAAGCAAGTGTTTGCTGGTCAGAGAGGTTTTCCACTTGCACCTCCTTCAGCTTTCCATTACCACGAAGAGGTTACGTGGGGTGCAGTGCCATACACTGTACTGTACTTTATGCAGAGGTGTTCAGACTTAATTTATTCCCTCTCCTGGATAAAGATTATTGCAGCTGTGTGTTTTGGAAAACTATCAATGAAGGGAGTTCAGCTCATACGACATACTTTCAATAGGGTACTGTACTCTATATTTCCAGGTACTGTTTTAATTACACTTGCATATTACCTTGGAGGAAGCTGAAATCTGGAAAATGTTTTCTCATATACCATGTCTTAAACCTTCCTGACCTTCTGTTTTATACCAAGTACATTTATATTTGTGATGAAAACCATATAATACGGGGCAAGGTTTGCCTATCCAGGATAATCTATCAGAGGCATGCTGTCAGTCCCTCCTGCAGTTTTCGCTAAGAAATGTCCCCATCATCCCTCACCCCACCACCTTCCAGAAGTCATTTTCTCTTCCCTCCCTTCCTGTGGCTCCCAGCAAGAGCCTCAGGAGCTGGCAATGAGCTGTGAACAGGGCAGAATAGGGGCCCTCTCTTGTGGCAGCGAGAGGCTCCTGCTGCTCTGAAGAATCCTTGAGGGTCTGAGCCACGGGATGGCTCATGCAGTGTCAGTGTGTTACCCGTATCCTGAAAAAAACAAGCAAAAAGGCTCAGCCCCATTTAGAGGGGCTGTGTCTGGGAGTGTGCTCCCACAGCTTCTCAGAGGCTGGTGACAGGAGCAGCACAGGCGTCCTCTGTGTGCCTCACACCACTCCTGTGGGCCAGGGAAGCCAGCACCGCTGCCGCATCGTCTGCGCTGCAGAGACCACTGGAAGAAAACAGCCCAGTGTCCAGAATCCAAACCTCCCCAAGACAGCCGGCACTGCGCAGGGAGAGCAGGGCACCGGTGAGGATTTTGCATGCCATGTACCTTCTGGCCACGAATCAGCATTTCCAGGCAGGTTACCGAGGTGTCCCGTGGAGCAGCAGCAAGGGGTGCAAACCTCCTGCAGTGTTCGGAAAGCACGTGCTTCTCTGGGCTGACAGCAGAACAAAACCTGCCTGAATGAGACAGCTGCTCCAGAGCAGCTTTCAAGGAACCTTTAAATCCCTGCCAAAGAGAGCACATCTGGATCTTCACTTCCTTGGGTTGTCTGGAGAAAGGGCTCTAGTGAATATGTGTGAGCAGCAGAGGGTCTGTCCTCTGTCCAGCTCTTGAAGCCCAGCACTTCGACGCGCAAGAATTACAGATTGCTGTCAGCATCTTTCTTCTATTCCCTCCTGAAGAGCTCACTCCTCTTGGAGGCACAGGAGGATGGTGAGTCCTCCAGCCTGGGAGTCTCTGCTCCTGAGCCTAACGCTGACAGGGCGTGTGAGGTTGTGCCTTTACCTGTCTCTGCCTCACTCTAAAAAGCAAAGTAATTTCTACTTCTTAATGAGGAATTCATTTATATAAATTATAAAAATTCATTTATATAAATTATATAAATCTTTTCTAGCAGGAACTTTTTAGTGGGATTAAGCTGCTTTTTAACTCAGCTGTAAACAAGGATTTTCAACTATGAGGCAAGAACTTAGAAAATGGAAAGTTTTTCCTTGGAAAGCAGTGCTTATGGAAAAGCAGCGTTGGTCACAACAGAGGGCCGAGTGGGGCTTCACACCAGCAGTATCCCTCCTAATGAGAAACTACGGCTGGGGGGGGAAGCTGAAACCCGGACCGAAAT
>NW_010389210.1:7168-19668 GCF_000710305.1 Buceros rhinoceros silvestris
AGAAACTACGGCTGGGAGGGAAAGCTGAACCCCGGACCGAAATAAGGTCAAACTCCAGTAAAAGCAGAGAGTTAGTAGTGTCTCTGTGGCATTGATGAGACGGCTACTGCAACGTCAAATGAGTTCTGGTGTTCACTACAAAAAGTATTTGGAGAAGTGAAGGTCTAAGAAAAAAACACAACAAGAAAAAGAAATCTGGTAAGGAAGGTGCACAGCAAAAGCCGCCTCTTCCACAGAAAGTAAAAGAAAATAGTCACCACAGGTGGCATAAGTAGAACAATGCCCGTGGGAGTAAGTGTTTTCATGTCGCAGACAAAGAAGCCAATTCACTGATTTGAAGTGGAAACTGGACAGTAGGTAGGAATAGCTGCTTATTAAAAAAATGAGGTGCAAGTATTCTGAATTAGCTTAGAGCTGAATGTGGTGAGCTTTTCAAAACTTCTTTAAACCACTCCTGGATCTGTCTTTCCAAACGCGTAATAACCAGCTATTATGTAGCATCATCTAATTCCAAGGAACTTTAAAAATAAGCTTCCTTTCAAAAAAAGACAAATTAGTGGGAATAGAGAGACGACAGGACAGTGGCCAAAGCCCTGTGAAGTCCTACTCCATGGAGTAAGCCAGGAGGTCCCACTGTTCTGGTTCATTGCAAGTTCTGGGCTTCATCCCGAAGATGGGTGGTCTTGCTATGTCAGACCCTGGATCCACGTAGCCCATCTCCGATAGGCAACAGCAGATCCCTAAAAAGAAAAATAAAGACAAGGACAAATGTGCAACAAGGTTTTCTTGGCCCAGCTCCTCGGCTCACGGCTACCAGTGGCTCCGAAAGTCCCGTTGACTCATCTTCAGCAACGGTTTCTTCCATCAGCCTCTTCATTTCTTTTAGACGTGCAGATTTTAGCATTCAGAACAGGCTGTGGTCAGGAGAGCTGCAGCCGACCGGCGCTGGAGGAACCAGTATCTTTCTGCTTGTTTCCAGTCTGTCCCAAACCAGCTTCATTTGGTACATTGTGGTTCTTGTTTTGGAGAAAACTTGCTCCTGGTTCACACTCTTAGCCCTCATCTCTTTTCCCTCTTGCCCCAGTCACCTCTCACTGAAGGGCTCCTGTCTATCTAATTACTCCTCTCACAGAAGCTGTTTTATTACCAAAAATCAGAAGAAAAACTCCTTAATACCAATGTAGCATTAAGAAGCAGCAGTTTCTTTATTTTCCAGCACCGGGCACACGGGGGATCATTCCTCTAATCGTGTGCACTGTGTGCTGCCCCAACCAAAGCCCCTATCACCCAATTACAGACATAGTCATTATTTTCCCCAAAATAACCACACATACTCATTCTATCTCTAAAAACTACCAGTCTCTGTAGAAATCACACTTCAAGATTTTTGTGGGAATTCTCCCATATGTGGTGGATAATTGGCAAAGAAACCGGAGTTTGTTGTGAATCCTGCAGATTTCAACTGGTCTTCAAACAGCTCAGCTCATCGTCTCTCTTCTGCTTTGTCTTCTGTCGCTCTGCCAGACGGGGACTTGCACTTTAGATTTTTCTCACTGCTTTCCCAGGCAGCCAAGATTTTCCTGTCTGCATTGTACAGACGAGTATTTACAAGGAAACAGAACTGTTTCGTACTCCAGTTGTTCTTACCGCCTCTTCAGCTCCACTGTATCACAGAGTGTTCAAGAGCAGTGTAGAGCCCTGGAGAGCTTGTGTGTTGTTTTCTCATTTGTTCCCTATTTCTCTCCTAGTCATTCCTGACGTTGCTTTTGCTGCCTTGATTGCTGTAAAAACTGAGCTGGCGTTTCAAGAGCGCAGAGCTAAGCGGGGCTCATCTGGCTAAATCATCGCAATTGTTCTTCCTGCCCTTATCACCTGTCAATTAAACTACCATCTTTCAAACACACTGTAAGAGTCAGTCAGTATCAACAGTCTCATAATTTGCTCATAACTGCCAGGTCAGCACAGTGACTCTATCGTACTGAATTAAATTCCTTTTCTCCTGAGTCTCCCAAACCTCTGGAATTTCCCCAGAATTCCAAGATTTATTAAAAATCAGTAGACTTACTGGTGCAGGTTAAATGCTTTAGAACTCTGACAACACCAGCACATGCTCCTCATCACTTTCTTATCTTACTGGCATGGGGAATATTTCATTACTGTTGCGAGAAGTGTATTATTTCTCATCAGGATGTTTTGGGAGACAGAGTTCCACTCTGTCTATACTTTAAGATAAATAGCAAGCCGTTTTTCTCAGAACTCCGAAGAATCAACCTGGTTTTAAAGTTTCTATGTCTCAAAAAGATTCCAGCTTACACTTTCTGGAACTTATTGATCAAATATTATTCACACAATATTATTCACACAATATTATTCATAGGAAAAAAAAGTAATCTATAAACTCATCCCATTTCTGTAATATTTCTGAATACATCTGAGATTTGTCTTCCATCACTGGCCCACACCAAGTGGATTTAAATTCCGGACTAGATGCTATGAAGATGCACGGAAGAATCCGTGAAGATGTGTGGACTGTAGGCCCTAGATGTTCAAACATCTCAGCCTCGACTGAGCTGGGGCACCAGGCTACATCAGGGATCTGTAAAAACACTGTGACGTGTATCATCGCTGGTGTCAGTGACACCTTCTTGCAAACATGCTGCAGTAGCTGTTTGGATGCACACCCAGAGCCTGAGCATCAGCTGTGCTGCTGCCAATAGCTCAAGTCCTTTCCTTCTCTCCTCTCTCCTTCCTCAGACTCAGTATTTCTTGCCTGTAGGACTCATCCAGCACCTGTTCTCACAATGCACCTAAAATTTCAGGCTGTCTGTAACACAGCAGTTTACTGAAGGACCCAGCAGTAGGAGGAATCAGCTGGATGTGGAAGCATTTGGTCCAAGCCCTTCCTCTGTGTGATTTGTAACAGAAATCTAAGTCCGATCATCCGTTCCTCGGAGGGCGCGCTCTCCGCAGGCTGTGCGGGGGGAGATGTCTATCTCAGCCTTCCTCTGCAAGCTGCCTGGCTTCACATTGTTGGGTGCAGGCATGAATGCGACTTTCCCAAGTAGCAACCTGAAGGACATGCGGAGTTCCCCCCTCCTGGTGCCTCCAGCCAGGTAGAAGTGAGGCAGGGAGAGGGATCTGGGCCCAAGCCCTCCACATCCTGGGCAAGCTAAAAAAAACCCCAAACCCCAGACCTGGGACTATTGTGTTTAACGGGAGCCTCTCCACTGTTTTGTTTGGGTTTTACTCTAAAACCCTCTTATGCTGGCAGCTGAATCCCAAAAGGACAAAAGGACCCGATCTGCAGGTAGCTGTCCCCAGAGAGGAGGCTCGTTTGGGACATTGTGCCTGGGGTCACTCATCAGCTCCGTGCTTAGCAGACAGATGCTTCAGTTCACCCTCCCAGGGCCTGGCTCCTCTCTCTAACTGTCTGGGAAGCCACCTACTACTTCAGTGCTCTGAATCAGGCTGCTGGAGCCAAGGGCTGTCACAAAAAGCACCAAAATGCTGAAGTTAGGTACTCAAAGCGACTGTCCAGAGCTGCAGGATCAGTCTTGTTGACCTCAGGCTGCGCGTGGCTTGGAGGTGACAGACTGCTTGTCTTCCCCTAGCCCAGCAGCCAAGTTCTGAAGGTCTAGTCAATGGAAATGCCTCATCATCCAGACTCGGGTTTCTCAGCTCTGTTGTTTGGGACCTCCCAGCACAGCACACAGTCAGTATTGTGCTGAAGCTGCTGCTGTTTCTGGCTGTCCAATGCCACCGTCAGGAGCTGTTTGCCTTTGCCGGGCTTCAGCAGCCTGCTCTGGTGCTAATCCTTCAGCAGCTTCTGCACCAGAGGTCTGAGTAAAGCCCTGAAGGCCACTAGCATGAGAAGGACAAGCAAGTGGAAAGAAAGAATTAGTCACACCGAGCCCTCAGAAAAGGTTTTTCCTTCCCCGAGAGGCACATAGAGACGCTTATTCCCCGCAGCAGCACTGCTACCCAGCCCATCTCTTGTTCGTTTGGTTGTACGGTCACCCTAGAGCTGCTCCAGTTCAGTCCATCTCACTATTCAATCTTTCTGCCAGTGCTCAGCCCCCGCCATCCTCCACTGCCGGGGGGCTGCCGAGCTGCCCTGCCCCAGCAGCTGCTTCTCCATGTCCTTCCTCCCAGTTCAGTTCCCTGCCATGTCCCTGCGGAGCGCCTCCTCCTGCGGCTGCGCTTCTCCCCGCGCTGCCATCAGCCTCTGAGCCCCTCTGGCTGGGTGCCTGTGATCCCACCACTAACTGCAGAAGTTAAGGACTTCTTTGCCATCTGGAGTTTATGAATCTGATTGTACCTTTTCAGAAAAGAGAGCTCCCGTGAAGATATAGAGCCCCTTCTCTAAGCCTGTGGAGGACCCAAGTTGCGTTTCTCTTTCAACGTTTCTGGAGAAAGATTAATGTTTTGAAGCCATTTGCTCAAGCCAAATGAAATGTGTCTTTTTTTATCAATAAAAGGCTTATTTCTGACTTCATGGCATGATAAATGGCATCTTGTAAAAACCAGGCAGACAGTAATTTAAAGTGCAGAAACAATATCCTCATTTTAATGGCATTTCTTTGGCAGTACAATGGGCAGAGTCTGTTC
Organism: Buceros rhinoceros silvestris; assembly: GCF_000710305.1. Classification (NCBI taxonomy): domain Eukaryota; kingdom Metazoa; phylum Chordata; class Aves; order Bucerotiformes; family Bucerotidae; genus Buceros; species Buceros rhinoceros. The sequence goes on from NW_010389210.1 coordinate 11,777, forward strand.
AGCCTGGATTCCTGGATGGCAAAGCCTGGCGCGAGGTGTTACAGCAAAGAGACTCTTAGGGAAAAAACAGTGAAAAGAGCATTTCTGCCCCCTAGCAGCGGGTCAGCCAATTAATCACTACCGTTAGTGACAGAGTCGTTTTTTTCTGGACAGCTGTGCCCTTCAAAATGACATGGGGGAAAACTGAGTCCATTCGCGCTACTTCAGCTAGCCAAATCACTGCAGAAAGTTGAAACTAGTTCTGAAAAACCCCCAGTAAAGTAGGGCCATCAGTGAACTTGGAATGACGGAATAAACGGGCTATTCTGAGCACTCAGCAAAGCGTATTTACTGCACTGTATTTACTGTTCTTAAAAAACTGTTAAGATTTCCTTGTTTATTAAATTTGTTGAGAAGCAATGAAATCATGCAATTTTATTTTTAAATATCATTTTACTACCCAACAGCAGCAGTAAATTCGTAAAATAACACGTGATTGACCAGGACTATGAAGTAAAAAAAAAAAAACAACCCACTTTTGCTTTGTATATTCTTATTAGTCTTGGCTAAGATGTTATAGAAGCAGTATCTTTTAACACCTTTTATTATACAAGGGTCAAGGGGTTTTTATGTTTCTTAAAGAAAGCTTCAAATAGCCCACATAGCGGGTAACTGCATCTTTCATATGGCTGCTGTATAAACAAGCCCGTTTTACACAGGAAATGACATAACCATGTAAAAGCGTACATGCAGTTTAGGCACATAGTCAAGCACTAATGGGAATGCATTGTTTGACATGGCATACTTCTGTGTTTACCTATCGAGCTTAGGACCCATATTTTAGCCAAATACAACAAAAATTATCCACACATACCTGTCTCATAGTGTACTGTTTATTTGAAATTTGGACCTTCACAAAGACTCTCGTGGGACAGATAATGACCCTAAAAAGTAAATACAAATGAGGCATTCTCAGCGAGAGAGCGAAACCTGCCATCATAAAGGTGGAAAGCTGAACTTTTAACCTGCGCTGCTTTACAGCTCAGGTTTCTGCGCGTTTCTGCCATCCAGTCGCTAACACCAGTTCACCCAGGGGAAGAAAGCTGTAACAATAATTTAGGGTGTCTATCTTTGCACATTATATAATGACCCGGCTGAAGAAAGTAGTGCCAAACTTCTGCAGTTGCAAGGTCCCGTTTCTTCCCAGTTTCTCTGCTGCGTGCCAGTCCCAGACCGTACGCTACCCCTACACCTCTGTTCCCAGAGAAGAATGAGGATTGACGTTCACCCGGGTCGTGCTTTTGTGCCTATCAGCGATAACGGATGTTTGCAATGGCACCTTTCACGGATCTTGGGAAGTTTTGATACGTGTTTCTGTCCTCACCGCAGATAACTGAAACTGCAGATTTACATGTAAAGTCCTGACGAGATTTGCAACAGTTTGTGAGTAGAAATTGCATGAGTACGTGGAATTCAGAAGAAAAAGAAAAAAAGACAGCCCACTGTCACAGCATCTTTTTGTTGGTATTGACATTTTAGATGATAATCTATCCCTAAGAATAACAGAAATTTCTCTGAGGAAGAGGTTACTCCCTCCAACACTGGAGATTTACGTCATCAGAACAATTCAGTAAGTGTCTTGTAATTAATTACAGAGGCAGAAGTCTGTGCCGGATGGTACGAGCAGCTCGAACAATACACTAATAAAGCACCTAAAGGCTAGTATACATTCACACCACGGTGACAGTCAGTAAACCCCTGCAGAATAAAATAGCATTGAACTGGAATTCCCGGAGTTATCAAACAATTTCAGGAAGGTAAATGCAAAAGGATCCTCTGGGCGTGACAGCCCTGGTTTATAACAGTGCTATTAAATTTGAGACTTAAAAGTGGAAAACTGCCCTAATCCTGCCATCTACTACGCCCCCCGTTACAAACTGCTCACTGTGAGCTGGACCAACCCTGCTGAGTGCCAGAACCGCCCCTTCTGGCTGTCAGCACAGCTGAACCACCAGCTCAGCGAAGCGAATGTCACGTTACCTCCTCACCTGGACACTTGGGCTGAACTTGCCCCTCTTTAGGCCAAACCCAGTATCTGGCACTTTGGACGTGGTACCAGTCCACTGTAACGCCAGCAGTTCAGTGTCGGTACTCTGAAATTTGTTCAAACTGATACTAAAGACCTACGAGTGGGTTTGGTTTTTCCTTTTCCTTTCAAGGTATAACTCCTGTCTAGCGGAATTTTACCTTTTGAGCCATTACTAAAGGAATTTTTTTAAGACTTTGGTATGTCAGTATTTCTTTTAATTTTTCCTCAGTTCGTACTGTTTGCTTTGGGATAATTGCAAAATCTTAGCATTTTTTTTCCATTGAGATGCTGATACACACAAATTTAATTACCATCTACTGAATCTTTATCTTGCTTTACTCATGTATTGAGAAATCCATGGAAGTACAGGAAACAAGAACCTCAGATGTTTTTTTAAAAACATTTATCGTGACCAGTCTCACCAGGATCCTCGGGCTGATGAACAGCTCTGCAATGTGAAGCGTATAGCAGTTTTTCTCCTCAGATTTCCAATCTTTGTGTCCAAAACTACCTTCCTGCAAAGCAGTTGCAGCATCTCACAAATCCAGCTGAAACTAATGCAAACTGCCCTTTGCAGGCAGCGGTAATCCCAGGAGTCAACTTGTCCCTTGAAATAATGGAATTTGCTTTGAGTGAATTTAAACAGGCAGCACTGGCTCTTTTAAACTGGTCGCCCTGAGGCGCTGAGGAAGGTGCCTGTGTGGCTGATAAATGGCACAGCACAGCTCTGTCTGTCGTGTGAGAACAGAGGCTTCAGCGGGGGTGCGCAAACAGGTGTACGCGTGGCAAGCAGCACTCCAGCGCATCTAGCCAACCGCTCCAGAAGGCAGCTGTGGCCAGTGCCAGAGAAAGGATCCTTGAAAGCTGCAAGCCAGTCTCATCGAAAACGGCCAAGAGCAAGAAGAGAACTGCTCGAACAGAATGGGCAAAGAAAGTCTTGAGATGCCCTCTTGGCTGTGGCATGGGCAGGAGGATGTTTTCTCTCCTGCTGTAGCAAGCGCAAATCACATCTAAATAAGCTTGGAGTAAAGCTTAGAATTAAAAACTTGTTGTTTTGAAAATCATACAAGACCGGATGGTGATAAGTATTTAGTGCAGGGCACTAACAGCTGTTGATCCTGGCCTAAGGCTCCATCAGGTCAAGGAAGAGCAGGACCTGCGAAGCGCACACACTGCGAGTCCAGAAGAGAGACAGAGAAGCCCTGGGGACAGCCCTGCCCCACAAAATAGATCGTCAAGATGCCAGAATTTCCTGGGCACGTGTTACGAAGCAGCTTCAAGCGCTCGTCATTCTTCATGCCTGGTACCCTGCCAGTCAGCGCTGTGCCCTCCTGTCAAGCACAGCACTCTGACTCGCCTTGTGCTGTGTTACTGCACGGCCTGCACCGAGCAGCAGAAATCCCTGCAGGTAAAAATCACAGCGCTGAGCTATTACAAAGAGATCATTCATATGAAAGCTCCCTGAAATGCTTTTTCTGTGTCACCACGCTGTAGGTTATCATGCGTGGCAGGTCTGCCTGCACAGGGGAACCCCACGTGTCTGGCAGCAAGGCCGTTTAACCAGGTGGTTTAAGCTGGTTAAAGGCTCAGCCACCTCCAGAGCGCAGGAAGAAGGGCAGAGCTATTTGTCACCGGCTCTGTACGGCTATTGACCACGAATTCAGGGCGTCTGCTGCTGGCGGGAGCTGGAGCGCGTCAGTCTGGGGTACTGACCAGGAGGACCTCAGCGCCCTTATTGAGTTCCCTGCCACTCCTGCAGCGATGCTGTGCAGAGGAGAGCTCAGTTCCAGGAAATCCCCTGACTTGGTGGTTTAAACTGTGATGAAACAGTATCCAACCTTTGCATTTCTATTTTATACTATTGATAAGCTACTTCAATAATTTCTGATGGTTCTTATAGCCTTTCTAATCCGTCTACAGTTGAACACCTCGTTTTGTTCATGGAAATATACACAGAACAATCCCAGGATAAATTTATAATCCAGGTCTAAAATAGGTAAAAGGGACATGCAAGCAGGCCTGGGATGGTGGAATGTGAAAGGACACCAGAGCTCTTTTGCAGTCATCTGTATAACTCATTCCTGTCCCAGATACATCAAGTGACTGTGCCGCTCCCCACCAGATAAACCATGCCATACCCCCAGAACTTCCTTCCAATGCTCCCAGAGTTTCTTCCTGTGGGAGCAGAGTTAGAGGCAAGCAAAATACATGGACAGGTTTTGCATACCACTGGTATTCTACTGCACTGGAAAGTCCCTTTGACTTGTATTTATTGTACGAAAACACCACGAACAATTTCTTAATAGCATTATAACTACGCAGAGTTGGACAGCTAGCCACAATGTAGCACTGTGTCAATAATTTATTACATCTTATACCATAATTGAACACTTTCACTATAAGCATTTGAGAACAACTTGGACCTTATACAGAGTAATATATCTTGCTACACACTATTGGAAATGTGGGTACTTAAGAAAGATATGTAGCTTGGAGGAAAACATACATGTAAGCAAATACGCCCTGCATCACCTATCTCCACATAAAACTAAATCAACATATTAATGAGTCCTTTTTTCATACAGGCATAGTTTCAAGAGCTAATCAGAAAGAAATCGTATCACGGTGTAACTATTTACACCGAGATGGGAGCACACCAGAACACAACCTTCTCTTTGGACATCAAGACTCTCTTCTTACATTTCTTAATGGACAAAGCACATGGGATTCAGACAAAAGTTCAGTCTCAATAACATTGTTCAAAGGATCAAACAGCCACCAACACCATCCTTACCCACCGCCTCAAGCCTAAAAGCAGGCAGTCTAGAGGTGTGGAGGTATAATCTTCTCTGTCATGGACTCCGGTTAGAGCCAGTCTCGTGTCGCTGACACAAGGCCTTGTATCAGGCTGCAGGACAGCACTCAAACGCGACTGAAATATGCCCATGGTGGAGAGGACGTGTAGAAGCACTGCATTTATTGCTACATCCTTGTAAACATACTCACCCTATAGGTAAGAAATCTAGCTAACCTTGTTTGAGGAGGGGTCATGTTCAATGTGTCACATTGTCATTTCACAACATATTCAGGTGAGCAACTGTTCTGCTACCTACAACCACACGACTCCACCACCATGTCCTCATACTGCTTGTAGACCACGTTGTTTGCAGAGTCAATGAAAAGGATGCTAATGGGACTCAGCCTCGTTGGGACGCAGCAAGTTGGGGGTGTCGATTCCGGGTCCATCGAATTCATTAACGTTTGGATAACGGCATGATTGGTGGGCTCCAGGTGAGATCGAAGGGGGAATTCACAAAGCCCTTCACAGTGATACGCTTCATACTCTAGGGGGGCGATTATCCAGTCATCCCAGCCCATATCCTTAAAATTCACGTGAAGAGCTTTCCTGCTACACCTTGCCTTCAGATTCTTAGTGGGCCTCTTCCCTTGCCGTGTTGCTAGAGGAGCTCTTCTCTTCCGCCTCTGATTGAATAAGTACTCGTAAACAGTTTTGTCATCTTGGCCGGATCTAGCTTTGATTTCGTTGAAGAATAAGTCTCTTTTTTTTGTCCTCCCAAATACCAAGAAGAGAGCCTTTTCATGGACCTGTCTTCCTGTTCTATTAAATCCCACACTCCTGAGATCAACAGCTCTCCCCCTGTCAAAAGTTTCCAGTTCAAAACACAAGTTAACCAAGTTTTTAAAGTTCCTGAAAAGTTTCCAGATGTCAAACACTTCCCACTTTGGTGTATCTGTGATACTCACAGTACGGGAGTCCAGGAGTGTTGCTGCCTGTCTGTTTGTAGAGCAACTGAATAATTTCACTTGGGAAGTTTTTCCAGAAGAATGAGACTTCCACGTATCAGAAGGTTTTTTCCTCAATATCCGAAGCTCTGCTCCCAGCAAACCATCTTTTTCTAATGCGCTGATGTCAAAAATATATTTTTGTTTTCTTATAGTTGGCACTCGCTCATCTAAAAAAAGCACACACATTTTTAAATGCATATCCAGTCCAGATCAATATCAGTTATTCAATTCTTAATGGTTTTCCTGAAGTTTTCTCATCAGCATTCTCATCAGAAGTTGCCTTAATTAACCCACCAAACAGAAAAAGCAATTTTTGCCTAAGGGATCGGCCCTGTGCAGGGACCCAGAAGGACTCAGTGACTCAACAGGGAAATGAGTTCCTGCGTCTGCCTTCTAGAAATCTCATTTCTTTCACTGATGGGCATTTTCTAGCTTCAAAGTAGCAATTAGCCAATCGAAGAATAGTCCTTTTTCAGGGCTGAGCACTCACAGGACCCATTCGCCACTTATATCCTACTTCAATGGCTGAAACAGAGCTTCAGTGGTGCCCAGGCCTCGTGCTGGCTCCAAACATGAGCAAATTTACCCTTAAGATGATACGATAGTGAATTAGTCCCTTAGAAGCAGCATCCTCTGGGAACTGCCAGACACGAGGCTTAACTGCATTACTAATTGGAGTCCACACGATTCATGGCTTTTTCAAACGGGGCAGAAAAACACACCTCCCTTTAACCCCACGTTACTGCTGCTCGGTTAAGGTCACGAGCAGCACAAAGGAGGAACACAGCTGAGCCAGCCAGACACGAGGCTTAACTGCATTACTAATTGGAGTCCACACGATTCATGGCTTTTTCAAACGGGGCAGAAAAACACACCTCCCTTTAACCCCACGTTACTGCTGCTCGGTTAAGGTCACGAGCAGCACAAAGGAGGAACACAGCTGAGCCAGCATTTCAGTGACATCACACTAACGATGCCTTCCCGCGGCAAGCTGAGAACTTGGACGCAGCACTTGTGAGCAGCGGATCGTCCCTTCCCAGAAGCCAGCTATCATGAATAAATAGCAAACAAATCCATCTCCAGCTGCCTCTTCCATCACCATCACCTCATCAGCTGTAGCCTGCGTTGCTTCCTTAAGTACAGGATGAAACTCTTACTAACGTCACTGGAAGCAACCCGCGTGGTAAGGTGAATATCATTCTTGGGGAGCCTGGTTATTTCTTGTGTGAAAGCAGACACGAGTCCAAATTTCTAAAAATGTTTGGAACCAGAGTGTTGAACCACAAGTTCTGGAGTCCCAGAAGTTAATTACTGTTGTTAGTCTGTGCTTGGCTGTAGGCTTCTGTGGGTAGAAGGTTGGTAGTACCTGAAAGCATGAGCTTTGAGCTAGTGTAGATACACCCACCCTAACGCTATAATGACTCCTGGGTCTACGGTGTAGGTCCTCACAATTCTACCTCGAACAAATCGGGCTGACCCTTTGATACTCAAACTCATGGGTTTTTCATGGAATACCTCTGTTCTTAGCATATCGAGTGTTTTTAGACATGCTTTACAATAAAATCTAATGTTAGCTAGTTACAGAAAGACAGTAAGACAAAAGTTTAGAAGGTTTTTAAACACCTAAGCATGAAAAGACTGATTGATTTTCCACAATATGCATCTAAAACATTTTCTAGATGTTTTGATTGGCTGCCACACAAGCATCTAGTTCTGCCTCTGAATGAATTTTCCAAGATAAGGCAGGAGGACAAAATCTGCAGCAAAGTTGTACAATTTAATTCACATTAGAAAGAGCTATTTGTCTCTAACAAAGTATGATTATTTTCTAATACTCTGTACACGTACAAACACTCTCAGACATCTCTCTGTCCACACACACACACACACACAAGCTCTCTTCTTACCTTGTCCTTTGTCTATAAAGCTGGTTATTGTATTGGCAAGCCCAGCCTCCAGTTTTACACTTCCATTAACACCTTTTCCTTCTGCATCTGAGAGAGTCCTGTACAAAGAG
>NW_010389211.1:0-3219 GCF_000710305.1 Buceros rhinoceros silvestris
TTCTGCGTGTGATTTGCTAAAGCATCATTGCAAGTCTTCATTGAGTATCAATTTCCATGACTTTTGAGAAGGGAAATGCCAGGTAATACTACTTCATGGGTAAGAAGGCTGAGTAAAAAAGCAGCTTATTGAGTTGTCTGAAACTACACAGCAAGAGAGTATTGAATCCCTAATACTCTATCCCACTACTGCAACAACTTACTCTCACTGGCCACAGCAGCATTTATAACCTTAAAATTGTGATGCAGTCTGGGAGGTTTCAGAAGCATGCATTCTGTTTTGCATGAAGCAGCAAGCTCCCTAGCTCCCTAGATTAGACTAAATAAGGTTGTAACGCATTTTTGTTAATGGCTCTGGTTGTTTCCCAGTGCACTGTCATGCTAGCTGTGCAGTTCTTCCAGTATGCTCAGAGTCCTGTTGACTGCTCAAGCTGAGGGGCAAACTCTACTTTCCGCTGAGAGCAGCCTTTGCATATTGCAATGAAAGTTTGAAGCGGAAGGCTTGGAATGGTGGAGTCAGTCAGCACGTTGAAAGGAGCACAGTGCAGTCATGGTGATATTTGTGTTCTCAGATTTATTGTAGCTATCCTTAACTGCACTTTCCCACTCTTGTTCAGAATAAACAGGAGCTCTGATTTATGGTTGAAAATAAGGGTGTGTTTTTCGGAGATTGTTCCTATGGAATGAGCTCTTTAATGTTTTCTCTGTTCCTGCAAGGACGCAGGAGGACCTAGCTCCTCCATTGAAAGAGAACTATTTATTAAGTGGTAAATTAATGCAGGGTATTTAAAGCTCCCAAGTGACTCTACTTTTTCTCTTGGGACTTCACTGTGGGTGTTATACTTTTTCTCTAAACTGCAGTAATGATCCTTGCGAGCTAAGCTGTTTTTTCCGTGTGTTGCTTTTGTGAGAAAGCTGAGCCTTGTCTGTGACTTACTGTGTCCGCTCTTCTGTCTTCATAGCAGACTTTGGCTGAAGATGGTAGTGTCAGCTAGCAGGGTTATACTTTTTCTCTAAACTGCAGTAATGATCCTTGCGAGCTAAGCTGTTTTTTCCGTGTGTTGCTTTTGTGAGAAAGCTGAGCCTTGTCTGTGACTTACTGTGTCCGCTCTTCTGTCTTCATAGCAGACTTTGGCTGAAGAAGGTGGTAATGTCAGCTAGCAGGACTTCTATACAGTACTTGCAGCTCAGCCTTTACGTTATAGATCTCCCCTGTGAGTGGCTTATCCTCTAGCTCAGATCTTTGGAGTGCTTTCAGGCTGAAACTAAATGTACGAGTTCTCTGCCTAGAAGCAATCCTCACCCTAATATTCCCTTAAAAGCAGGTTAGCGGCAGAGTGTAATGTAATCCTCTGTCTGCCTTCAGCACTTTGCAACTGAAAGTGTTTAAACACTTTACAAACTTTAAGCTAATACTTGCAGCACTTCTCTCAAATCAGTGGCTTGATGCTAAGTGGATCGGTTTTATACATATGAAAACAGAAGCAGAGTGGCATACAGGAGGTCGTGATTGCCAAGCTAGGAATACAAGAGTCTAGTGTCACAAGTGCAGCCTGCTCTAAGAGTGAGAGTCCTTAAAACAGGTGATGGGTTGTTTAGTTTTTGTTTCTTCCACCTGAGATTGTCTTATTGTTGCCTGAAATCTATGTGGTAGTGTTAAGTCTTGGGCTTTTTTTAATGTACTTGTGAGGCTCTTGACTGACTGAGCTGTCCTCTTGATTGGGGTTTCTAAAAGTAGCCTTAATAAAATAGTAAATCATGTCAAGATTCTGTAACAAATGACCTAATTACGTAGCGCTGTAAGTAGAAAATACAGTGCTTTATTGCTTCCCAGCATCTACTTTCAAAAATTTCTTTAAACGGGTTGCATACATGGGTATACATTTCAGTTGGGCAAAATAAAGATAAACATTACTTTGCATTTATGCTAAGAAATGTGTCACATCGAGGATGGACTCTTTTGTTTAAACTTGACATAATTATGCCAGTTTCTCTCAGAGAAACAAAACCCTTTGCTATCAATGCTCCTGTACTTATAGGATGCAACAAGGCTGTTGGAATGTTTAGTAATATTTTCACTAGAGAAGGAAATTTATCTACATAAATTGGATTAGAAGTTTCTTGCTTTAGTTTCTTCCCTTTTCCCCTTTCTCTGTATTCTTCCTCTTTAGTTCTGGCAGATAAAAATGGAAAAATAGTATTTTGATTTGATATTTGGATGTCCATGAGAATTGTCTGTATTTTTTCCATGTGTATGCCCTCATGACCATCTTAGCCTCCTCAGTGTTTTCTTCAGACTGTTGTTGTTACTCACTTGCCTCTGGACAGTAGTTGGCCTCTTCCTTGTTCGATTGCTTTTCCAAAAATGTCTTCCTGTAAGCAATTGGTCACTGTTTGGCTGTGTACCTGTTTTCTACTCTAACAACCTAGTCAAAAATTAGCAACTCTGAAGTCAGCTGTTTGGCATGGGTGTTTGAAGAACTGTGGGACGCTTGAGTATACAGAAGTCTTAGGAGATGCTTGAGACAATCACCTTGCTTGTCTAACCTGAAATCTCTCATCTGGGAGAGGAGATATATTACAGCATGAAACAAACCATTTTCCAAAGTGTTTAAGTGGGTCAAAGAAGAAAATGTTGAATTCAGATTTCTGCAGTCTTTGACTCAGCCTCTTGGGTCTGCCTGTTAAGCAACTCTTTGCTGGGCAGCACACAAATAACTGAGTTTCTATGCTATTATCACATTAAGACCAAATGGAAGCATTTATATATTCACGTTTAATAATACAGATTTGAGTGCAGGTCTTTGGTTCCCTGCAGAGACAGCAGCTGAAACCTATTGTTAAGGGTCGAGGGACCGAGGTAAAACAACTCCTCGAATTCCCTTACCGATCCCCTTTTGTCTCGTTGGAGACAGAAGGGGTTTAAAGGGGAAGGAAGAAATTCACACCTCGGTCTGTGTTCGGAAAACTGGAACAAACTTTTAATAAACAATAAATCCACACGACTATATTATATATGTATATAGTTACAAACCAAAAGGGAAAGGAAAAAAAAGGAGGAAGTGAAGAAGGAAGGTTCCCACAAACTGTTCTTTTTCAAGGCTAGGAGTCTGGGCAGGCAGCCAACGGCGAGATACGCGTGCAACAACCTTGGTTTGCTCCGGCCAGCGGAATTCCTCTCGCGCTGGGAGGGGGGCGGCGTGGCCGGTGCCGGTGGGCA